>NW_024113285.1:0-44570 GCF_003073215.2 Triticum urartu | reverse complement strand
GTGTCCTCCACATAATGGATGACAACTATGATGACGTTTTACTCAAGAGGTAATCTTGGTGAAGCATGTATTTTATTTCGTTTTATTTGCCAATAAAAACATTATGCACTGGATTTCTGTAAACTATGACATGTTTATGCAGACAACCTCTTGGGCAATAACATTTGTTAGGGTGTATTGTGTTTTCACAACCCAAGGAGGCGACTACCATAGCTGAAGACAAATCCAAACTTAAGAATATGCTACTTTTGGTGAAGGATTCTAGCTATCTTCTTATTTACAGGTATGTAAACATCGATTTCGGTTTCATATCTTCAACATATATACTCCCTCGGGTCCTTTTTAGTTCGCATATAAGATTTGACTGAAGTCAGGCCTCGTAAAGTTTGACCAACTTTGTAGAAAAAAGTGCCAACATTTACAATCTGAAATCAATACCACTAGATGTGTCATGGCTTAAAGTTTCATATTATATAACTTTAGCATGGCAGATATTGATATTTTTCCATATAAATACGGTTGACTTCAGAGAATTCTAATATGCAGACTAAAAAGGACCGGATGGAGTACTAGCTCAAAGGACAGGATTGTTAGCTCAACATATATTATACTCCCTCCGTTTCTAAATATAAGCCCTTTTAGAGATTTCAATACGAACTACATATGGATGTATATAGACATATTTTAAAGTGTAGATTCACTCATTTTGCTCTGTATGTAGTCCATATTGGAATCTCTAAAAAGACTTATACTCTCTCCGTCCCAAAATTCTTGTCTTTAAATTGTCTAGATACGGATGTATCTAATACTAAAACATGACTTGGTACATCTGTATCTAGACAAGTGTAAGACAAGAATTTTGGGACGGAGGGAGTATTTAGGAACGGAGGAAGTAGTAGGCAAGAACCAATCAAAACTCATGCAAATCACATAACAACTCATCACAATAATATAAGATATGTTGTTTCATCAGCCAAACATACATCAAGCCAAGCTGAATTTAAGGATCGTCAGTCACACACCACGCTCGGTTGATGCGCACCAATGCGCACACACCCTCTTATTACAAACAGTCATCAAACCAACATCAAATCAGCCAGGTTGTGAACACCACACTAAGCTGTGGAAAGCCAGCACTCCAAATAGCAGCACAGCACACCAATCCAATCCACTCCAAATGCCAAGATGAAGGCAACTCGGTGAAAAAGAAACACACCCTTTATTCACCGTGCAAGCAGCAACAGCGGCACAAAACACACTCAATTAGCAAACACACATGCAGTTGGAGACAGAGCCGTGAGAAAACCTCCTCGCACAGTGGAGCAACACACGCCATGTCAGCACAAAAGCAGATTACCTGAGAAATGAAGAACGAAAACAGAGACATTACAACTTAGCTAATGAAATTCGTCCTTCAAATGAACTTGAGTACTTATGCATATGGATATTTGGAATCAATGTGCGACGGACCTTAGATAGGAGCCCCACGGGAGGGTCTTCTTGTAGTAGGCCGAGTGGTGCGTCTCGAAGAGCGACGGGTGATGTCTGGCATCCAGGCCATCCCACTCGAGGCTGTCCCACAAGTCCTTCTCGCAGTCTACCACTGGCTTAGGGCCTTCACGTGCTACAACCGAAAGGCGCCTGAGACCCCAGCAATCCCTGAGGCTTGGGGCACCTCTCAACATGACATCATTTTAGTCTCTGCCAGTGTGACCAATACATTGGGGGGATAGTAGTGATGGAGCAATTGTCATGCACATGCAATGATTCAATATATTTTGCGAAATGTCCAAAATACCCTTCATCTTGCATACTCTCTAAATTATAGCTTCCTTTACCAATCTCGATGTGCACGTTCAAAGTTTGGAGCTGTCGACAGTTCCACACCAACAGCGAGCATGTAACATCTTTAGCCAAGGCAATATCATTATACGGTAATAACCGGCTTGTTGGAACCAAACCCCGTCGGTTAGATCCACATCTCCTTGATACTTTTGGTGATGTTGGCTTGGCTACGGCTTGTACAAGAGATAAGGAGGTACATCTTGGAGACAGATTTTTCTGATCGGCTATGGAGCCCATCTGAGAATGACCAAATGAACCTTCCATCCGTAAAAACAACATGTGCCTGAAAGCCAAAGGATCCCTGTTCTCCACAGTAGACCACTGATCTTTTCGTCCCTTGAGTGTCCACATGTAGAACTTCCAGTCTAGGTGATCCTTGCCAGATTAGGCTACAGAGCCGCTCACAACCCAATAGGAACAACTTCTTGAGTTTCGGGACATCCATTGCATCGAGGTCAATTATTTTAATGGCTGTACCAGAGAGGTCTAGTTCCTCCAGATTGGGCAGTGCACGCAGGAATATGTTTTGCAATCGACCACAACCATGTAGGGAGATCTTTGTCACCTTGACTATTTCAACTGGAGCTAAAGGAGACTTGAGGCGCAATTCCTTTTGTGGCAGGTGTATGGAATGTGTCCAATCCTTTGCTGGGCCATAACCATCGAAGCAAAAACTTTCAAGCAGTGGAGGAGCTCTTTCCACGGCAAGTGCAACCTGGTCCAAGCTGGAACATCCGTCAAGAACAAGAATCTTCAGGCTTCTTGCGGATGACAATGTTGGCAATGATTCCAGGTGAGTGTTTCCGGACAAGTCAAGGAGCTCCAGGTTCATCATATCTACAGAAGAGCATCTGTCCACCGCGACCACATCTGAAGATTCTGTTAATCGGAGCTTCTGAAGCTTCTTCAACTTTTTCCAAATAGCACTGATAGTCTTCCATGGTATTCCCTTTGTATTTAGCTCCCTGAGATTGGTCATCAGTTCAATCATCTGAGGCAGCAAAACATAATCTGTGAAACGTAGGTCAAACACCAGCAGGTTCGGAAAAATTGGCGCCCCACTTTGCTCCTTCCATGTGTTTGCACAATGTTCAAGCCAAAGGAATCTTAGGTTGCTGCAGCACTGGAAAGGAGGGGATGCAAAATCGAAGCTGCAGTTGCAGAGTTTTAGCACACGAAGGTTGTTGCTGGCTAGCTGAAACAGATCATTACATACATATACTGGATCATTACCGTGGAATGTTAGGAAATATGATGATGCATCAGCAGGAACATTAGATATATGATTTGTTCCTCCATTATTGGAGGTGACTGAATACCAGCCTTTACCCAGCCTAGGCAGAAAGTGTGCCAAATATCTTCTTTGTGCCGTTTCAGATGAAGAACATTCGTCCAATGGTATCACTCCATACAACATATAGCCAATCTCCCAAGCCTTGTCCTCTCCACGCATTCCATCACAAATCCAATAATTGCAAGCATGAGTAGCCCAACCATAGCCAACACCAGTAGAGTTTTGAGGTAACTGTGCTGTCAGGAACAATGAGTACAAGAAGCAATCCAAAACTGTTTCTGGGTTGATGCCATCCATACCGGTGTCACCAATCACTCTAATAGCAACTTCGTGCAATATATGATGGATTTTTGTGCTGTAATCTGGATCTCCATACCAAAGGGACTCCAAGGTAACTACAAAATTAGCAAAAGCAGACAACTTGACTTCTCCCGGTTTGACTTTGACCTGAAAAAATCTTCCACCACTGGTCCATACCAATTTACCTTTACCAAAAGCAGGAATGCCACACTCTATCAGATCAATGTCTTCATCTCCTCCATAATGAAAAATGATCAGAAATCTTTCATTTGCTAGAGACCGATTAATCAAACTTCCAATACTTGCAATCTCTTTTCTAGAGCTGACATCTACCCCTACGAAATCATCTTCTTCATCCTGCCTATCAAATATGGGCATTACGTGGCGAAGGTTCAACTCCTTTGCGATTGCCCTCTGCATGGTCCTTCTATTTTTCCATAGGGAACAGTCCACATGGACAATTCTGTTAAAATGCTTTGTCATGTCAGAATCATCACATATTGTGTATTTTAGTAGTTTTGCTACATCTCTAAGAACAGCAGATGCTCCCAGAGCCACGCGGCTCCAGCCACGAAAGAAGAATGCTTTGGTTTTGCCTTCTATACCATCGCTTTTGCGCAAAAAATCAGCCAATTGTTTGACGCCGTCATCAAAATCCTTTACTACCTGTAGTAATTACTTGCAATTATATATGACTGCCACAATACATATATTGGCACTACAATTTCAATAAATAGCTATCTTGCGTATGAATAAACTAGAGCAACAAATGATGCATCTAGTTTGAAAGTTCAAATAGATTAGAACTTCCTATGTGTACAAAATACCAGTTCCACCCATATATATCCACGCCTAGTTTACTGTACAAAATTTAAATTAGTGCTAATCTAATGCAACACGTGATGCATCCAGTGTGACAAAGCTTAAATGAAGTGGAACTATATAGAAGCATACACAATGCCTGTTCATACCATCGGTTGCTTCAGTCCAAAATAATGTCGGATGATTAACAAAAGCAATGTGGAAACACACAAATATAAATCAAGCGCTGTACTACTTCATGAGGTTATTAGTTAGGAGAAGAGGCACCAACCAGGTTGAATTCGCTTTGGTATTTGGACACGAACATGTTGACAGGAAGCTAACAGCAGCAGCAGAAGTAGAAGACGTGGATAATCATATCTAACCCATGGGCTGCAGATTTCTCCACTCCCTACAATATCAGGATGCATAAATTCCTTATCACACTCTGTGAAAACCTATGACAAGACAAGATTATAGATTACATATGTATGGACAGGATGGAGCTGCAGTACCTGTCTATATGCGTCAAGTGCGAGCGAATCGAGCGGTGGAGGAGCAAAGAACACTTGCAGAGAATAGAGAGTTATCCCCAATAAATCCAGTCCGAGGCAAAGATATGTAATCACTCGATCATTTTGGTTAAAGAAAAAAGATCGCGCTTCGTTGGTGGCACGAGCTGAGCTTTGGTAGAGCTCTGGAACAGAATGCCACAGCTAGCAGACGTGTATGTTTCAGAAGGTGGGTGGTGTAATGGAGGGACCTGCTTTTGGCATCTCGATGTTGCTTTCCTTCTGTGCCAAAGCATGCATCCATGGTTCCTTGCTTGCACTTGCAGGCAATGCCAATGCTCATCCACTTTGGTGAACTTTTCTTTTGCTGTTGTTGTTGCTGTCTTGCTGATACACTTCATTATTTCCATAAAGGAAAAGAAAGGAACATACTGCTGGCTCCATCTTTTCTTTACGGTCCAATCCTTCCATAAAGGTAACGATATCCAATTCCACGGCGCAGTTTCATCAGACATAACATGATTAAGGCAGAGGGATTCATCGTGCAATGGCCAACAAGCACGAACCCATCCAGAGCAGAAGAATGCCATTGCCGTTGGGTGTTACACTGTTACTGGTGGATTGGAATAAAGCTGGAATTAACATACACAGCTTGCAAGTGCTGACTGCCACATTTCGTCTCTCATGCCAAATGAGGGAGGCAAGCCAACGGGGATGGAGGGAGCACGGCACGGACGGCCGCGGCCAGCAGGCTTGCCGTCGCGGCGTGCTCTCGGCAGCGACGGGCAGGGAAGGGCCGAGGGAGGCATCGGTGGGCAGCGTGTAGGCTCCCCCAGACCAGATCTGCTTTGAAGCGGGAGCCAGGGCCGGCGAGTGGAGGCGGCAACCGTGAGAGAAGAATGGGAAAAGCGTTCATTGCTGGCACCCCTCCCTCTGTCAACAATGTTTTCTACTCCCTCTGTTTCTAAATACTTGTCTTTTTAGAGATCTTAAATGGACTATCACATACGGATGTATATAGACATATTTTAGAGTCTAGATTCACTCATTTTGCTCCGTATGTAGTCACTTATTGAAATCTCTAGAAAGACAAATATTTAGGAACGGAGGGGGTATATAGATTACACATGGACTGGAAATAAGTAAACAAACGCACTAAAACATATCTATACGCATCCAATTCACAAAAGAATTGAAACATCTTATATTTATATTTGTGAAGGATGAAGTAGTAAATATATTATATCCCCGCTCTGCTGAAACTGTCCTCCCTTTCCTCTCTGATGCCCCCACACACTGGAAATGACACATATCCCGTGCGGTCAAATATAAGCCGAGTGTAAAAATACAAGCACTCAGTCGACTTACTTTCTCGTAAGCCGAGTACTGACTGAAGAATGCACGGTAAAGAATCAGAACTCGACTTAATTGCTCATAGGCCGATTGTGAGAGAAAAAAAATACATGCTCAACTTATAAAAACAACTTGCCATATAGAAAAAAGCTAGCGCTCGGCTTACAGTCGAGCCTCGGCAACGTTCCCCTACCACATGACTATCACAAAGGTGGTTGACGGCCTTGTGAAGGAGTAGATTATAAGCCGAGTGTGTGCCAGAAGGTTCTCGGCTTACTTTAGTGAATTATTTTACTTCTAAAAGTATGCCAAATATGGGGAAATGCACAGGAGCAACTGGGTGCTCCGCCCCCTATATAAATATTAAATTAAAATAACCGAAAAGTTAAAAAAAAACTGAAATTTGGGAATATCAAACATGTGTGCTCAATCTACTTCCGTGTGAAGTTTCGTGAAAATACATCAGGAAACGCATATCCATGGTGAAAAAAAATACAATCCAACTTATGATCCATCCAAACAGTTTCTTTTATACATAGGATTTCTTTAACTGAGAATACATTTCCTGGTATGTTTTCACAAAACTTCACATGAGAATAGGTTGGGCACACTGGTTTGATATCCCAAAGATTCAGATTTTTTGAATTTCCTAGTATGTTTTTTGAATTTAATACTCAGTAGCACATATGCCCGTGCGTTGCACCGAAAGAAAAAAATAGTATGCATTTAAAGTTAGTGAGGATTATAGTGCAAGCGAAACCCTGTGTGCACCTGAAAAAGGAACATTTAGCTTCCCGATTTCACCGGGTGTGAAGCAATTAATCCGCTATTTTTTCATTCATTGATCGAGGGCATTTAAGAGTTTTGTTACGTCATCGTATGCCAGACAATGCCCATGAATTATTTAGTCTACTTTTCCTTTCAATCCAGGAGATTTTAAGGTTTGAAATTTCTAAATATTACAGGAAACATGAACCATTTTTTAAATCCTAAAAAGTTGTTTCTAAAATTATGTACACTTTCAGAAAAAAAAACACAAACATTTTTTGAAACATTGTTTTTGAAAACACCAACATTTTCTTATAAAAAATGATCATTATTTGAATTTGTGAGCATTTGTTTACAATAGGAACATGTGTTGAAAAATTCATAACATTATTTAGAATTGTGAAAAATTCACTAAAACAAGAATATTTTTAGAAACATTTTATAAAATGCCATTTTAATTCTAGAAACAATAAAACTATTTGAAAAAAATGGGAAACCTTTTGAAGTTTTGAATATTTTTCAAATAGCAAAAAGAGGAATTCTGAACATTTTCTATAATTTGATTTTTTTTAATATTCTGAAAGTTTTTTGAGAATTTTGAATTTATGAAATAAATTCTATAGGAAAAATAAACTTGGAAGGGAAAAAATAATAGGGGGAAGAAGAATAAAAATAGAAGTAAAACACGGAAACAAAGAAAAATGGTCCAGCTAATTATTTGTTGTCATGTGCGAAGCTCCGACTATTTGTCGCCTTGTGCAGAAAATATAATTTTCCCAGCCGCGTGGGCAGAAACATAAATCTGCTGGCTTCGCCGGGCCACAGCACGCGGCCCACGTATGAAATTCTGGAAATCCTTTTTTTCTAGCAGACGAACGCATAAGAATTTAGTACCACCTCACATAGAAAACGTTTCTTTTCGGCGGTGAACAGATGAAAAAATTGACGAAACACACCTTACTTTATTAATAAAAAAAATAAAAAGGTATAGATATAGGGGGTGGAGCACCCAGGTGGCCCAAATCCTCTCCCGCCAAATCTAAGCCTAGTGCCTTTGAGATGATACTCGGCTTTTGTAAACCTATTTTTAAAGCAAAAATGACTTTCTAATATTTTGCATTGTATTTATATTTACTTATTGCATTTTATTTCTTTCCCCTCTTACTCACCCATTCTCTCTAGGCTAGTTTTCATAGCCCTTTCGATGCTCAAATTTCCCGATCTCTCTAATTAATTACCGTCAGTTTGTCACTTTAAAGTTGTGGTATTGCCTTTTACTCTTCATCCCCCTAGTTTACCCTCATTAGGATCACATGCAAAAGTATAAGTTGTTTCGACCATTATTAACGTGATTTGATGAATCCCTTGTTTGGTAAACCCAAAAACGTTCACCCCTAGCTTTTCCTTGAAAGGGGTATTCCATATGTACTATCCTCTTTCTGTGTTAAATTTTTCTACAGAAGCATACCTTTCTGAAGGCCTAGTCAAAAAGTTGTGCGAAACCTCAATTGGTAAGAGGACGTGACCTCGGGCTCGGAAGTTGAGGTCACCTTCTCGGTTCATGAGATCATGGCGGTCATCACCTCATGGACCAAACCCACCCTCGCCTACCTGCTACGCAAGGAATTTTCCAAGGACCATGCGAAGTCACGCCAGAATATCTGACGTGCTGCCGCTTACGCGGTGCATGAGGGAGAGTTGTACAAGCGCAGCGTCACTTGAATCTTCCGGCGTTGTATTTCTCCCGAGGAGGTATGACAAATCTTACACGATATCCATGCCAGAAGTTGCGGTCACCATCGGGCTCCTCGAACCCTGGTGAGCAAGGTTTACCGTATGGACTTTTATTGGCCCACGATTTGGGGAGACGATGTTGATTTGGTCAACAAGTGCGTCAGTTGTCAGCTATTCGCTAAAGCCAACCACTTATCGGCGATGGCTCTCAAGACAATTCCGATAAGTTGGCCATTCGCACCTGGGGGCTGAACATGGCCAGAACACTTCATAAGGATGAATCTAGTAATAAGTACCTGCTCGTCATTGTTGACAAGTTTACAATATGGATCGAGGCTGAGCCGGTTGCCACGCATGTTGCCGAGCCAGTTATCAAATTCCTGTCCGGTCTAATTCACCGTTACACATTGCCCCGCAGCATCATCACGGATAATGGGTCCAATGCCACCTCGGGCATGGTCCAGGACTGGTGCATTGAACACAATATTAAACTGGACTACACTTTCATGTACCACCCGCAGACTAATGGATTGTTCGAATGTGCCAAATCCTTGGTGGCATCAAGCCAAGGTTGGTCAGATGCTTAGAAAAGGCTGACAAAAGCGGGTGGAGGAGCTCAACTTCGTCCTATAGTGATAGGATGCTTGCTCAACATACTATAGTGGACAACAACCAACAATCAGAACTGATGCAAACCACACAACAACTCATCACAATAGTATAAGATATGTTGTTTGATCAACAAAACATACATCAAACCGAGCTGAATTTAAGGTTCATCTGTCACACACTCACATGCCACACGCATTGGGTTGACGCGCACCGATGCGCACACACACTCTTATTACAAACAGTGTCATCAAACCAAGACAAACCAGCTGGGTTGTGAATGCCACACCCAATCCATGGAAAGCCAACACTACTCCAAGTAGTAACACAAGACACCAACCCAATCCAGCATATACGAAGATGAAGACAGCTCGGTGAGAAGGAAACACACCATTTATTTGCCGTGCAAGCAGCAGAGGCGGCGGCGGCACAAACACACTTATTTGAAAAACGCACATGCAACTGGAGAAACACCCGAGAGCCGTGAGATGAGGACTTTTAGCAGCAATAAATTGATGCTTCGCGTAAGCCACAACCTCCTTGCGCCATGGAGGAACACACATCGGAGTAGCGCAACAACAGATTAATTACCTAAGAAACGGAGAACAAAAAAGCAGATATATTACTACTCACTAGTGAACATTTGACGTAGAAAAAACATTATTTATCCACATGTGTATCGCATACAAGAAACCAATGTGCGACAAACCTTAGATAGGAGGCCCTCAGGAGGGTCTTCTTGTAGTAGGCCGAGTGGTGTGTTTTGAAGAGCGACGGGTGATGTCCGGCATCCAGGCCATCCCACTCGAGGTTGTCCCACAAGTCCTTCTTGCAGTCCACCAGCGGCTTAGGACCTTCACATGCTACAGCAGGAAGACGCCTGAGAGCCCAGCAGTCCCTGATGCCGACCATCTGCAACGCTGGTGTAGTCAGTCTGGCCTCACATGTCTGCTCCAGCTTGTGAAGATGGTGTAGCTTGATGTCCTTCAGGTTCTTAAATGTGACACCAGATGCTATGCTCTCAGGATACTTGTCGTCCAATGGGAAAACATGTTGGAGGTTACTGCAGTATGCGATCTGGAGGGTCTCCAAGTTAGGCAAAGTGAAGGAAATGGGGAGGACGAACACCAGCCTGGGGCAATGGTATATGTATATGTGCTATAGTTGTTGGAAACAACGAGTACTATCCCGAGAATTAATGCCTCTACCCCATATGCAATAGGCCAACAGAAGATCAGAAGCTGAAAATGTCCTTATACTTGCAAACCTGGCATCTCCATACCTATAACGAAACAGAGAGTGTAGCTTGGAACACCTCTCAACATGACACCATTTTAGTTTTGTCCACAACCAAAAATTCGTTGGAGGGATAGCAGTGATGGAGGAATTGTCATGCACATGCAACGATTCGACAGTTCCTGTGAAATCTTGGAAACCCCCTTCATGTTGCATCCTCTCTAAATTATAGCTTCCTTCACCAATCTCGACATGTACATTCAAAGTTTGAAGCGGTCGACAGTTCCACACCAAAGAAGGGCATGCTACATCTTTAGCAAGAGTAGTATCACTATATGGTAAAAATGGCCTTGTTGATACCAAACCCTGCCGGGTAGATCCAATCTCCTTGATACTTTTGGTGATGTTCGCTTGGCTACGGCTCATACAAGAGATAAGGAGGTACACCTTGGAGACAGAATTTTGTGATCGGCTATTGAGCCCCTCTGAGAATGACCAAATGAACCTTCCATCCGTAAAAACAATATGTGCTTGAAAGCCAAAGAATCCCTGTTCTCCACAGTAAACCACTGATCTTTTAGTCCCTTGAGTGTCCACATGTAGAACTTCCAGTCTAGGTGATCCTTGCCATATTAAGGCTACGGAGCCCCACACAGCCCAGTAGGAATAGCTTCTTGAGTTTCGGGACATCCATTGCATGGAGGTCAATTATTTTAATGGCTGTACCAGAGAGGTCCAGTTCCTCCAGATTTGGCAGTCCACGAAGGAATATGTTATGCAATTGACCACAACCGTGTAGGGAGATCTTTGTCACCTTGACTATTTCAACAGGAGCTAAAGGAGACTTGAGGCGCAATTCCTTTTGTGGCAGGTGTATGGAATGTGTCCAATTCTCTGCTGGGCCATAACCATCGAAGCTAAAACTTTCAAGCAGTGGAGGAGCTCCTTCCAGTCCAACATGCTTCAAGCTAGAACAACCATCAATAACAAGCATCTTCAGACTTTTTGCAGACGACAATGTCGGCAATGATTCCATGTGAGTGTTGCCAGATAAGTCAAGGAGCTCCAGATTCATCATATCCACAGAATAACAATTGTCCACCATAACCACATCTGAAGATTCGGTCAACCGGAGCTTATGAAGCTTCTGTAGCTTCTTCCATGCATGACTTATAGCCTTCCATAAGACTCCCTTTGTATTCAGCTCTCTGAGATTGATCATCAGTTCAATCATCTGAGGCAACAAAACAAAATCTGTGAAACGTAAATCAAACACCAACAGGTTTGGAAAACTTGGCCCTCCACTTTGCTCCTTCCCTGTGTTTGCACAATGGTCAAGCCAAAGGAATCTTAGGTTGTGGCAGCACTGAAAAGGAGGGGATGCAAAATCAAAGCAACAATTGCAGAGTTTTAACACACGGAGGTTGCTGCTGGCCAGTTGAAACAAATCATTATGTACATATACTGGATCATCCCCCTGGCAAGTTAGGAAATATGATGATGCACTTCCAGGAACATAAGAGATATCATCTGCTGTTAGTTTGTTAAAGGTCACTGAATACCAACCTTCATAAGATTTTTTTTGTCCATAAAAATCTGATGCCAAAGCCATACATCTTGTTTCATCTGAAAAATAGCCACTTGATTTTTCTGAATAATAGCCAAATTGCGTTATCACTCCATACAATGCATTACCGATCTCCCATGCTCTATCCTCAAGGATTCCATCACATATCCAGTAGTTGCAAGCATGAGTAGCCCAACCATAGTCAACACCGATAGAGTTTTTAGGTAGCTGTGCTGTCAAGAAGAATGAGTACAGGAAGCAATCCAAAACTATTTCTGGGTTGATGCCATCCATACAAGTGTCACCAATCACTCCGACAGCTTCTTCGTGCAGTATATTATGTATTTGTTTTATGCCTTCATTCTGATAGAGACTGATAAAAATATCATTACTAGCAGAAGGGGACATCAACTTGCTTTCTCTCATGTTGACCAGAAATCTTCCACAATTGGTCCATAATAATATACCTTTACCGAAAATAGGAATGCCACATTCTATCAGATCAATATCTTCAACTCCTCCATAATCAATAATCATCAAAAATCTTTCATCTCTTATAGAATTATTAATCAAACTTCCGATCCCAGACACCTCTTTTCTATTGCTGTTGTGTACCCCTCTGAAATCATCATCTTCATCCTGCTTATCAAATATGGGCATTTCATGGTGGAGGTTCAACTTCTCTGCAATTGCCCTCTGCATGGTCCTTTTGTTTATACACTGTGAGCAGCCCACGTAGACAACTCTGTCAAAATGCTTTAACTTGTTGAAATCATCACATATCATGGAGTTTACGAGTTTGGCTGTAGCTCTGAGGACGCCAGATGCTCCCATACCCTTGCCCCAGCCATAACTGGTGAATACTTCAGGTTTGCCTTCAGCAGTACCGTTGTTGTGCAAAAGATCAACCAATTGTTTGACAGCGTCATCAAAGTCCTTTACAACCTGTAGTAGTTAAATGCTATTATATATGATTAACACAATGCATATATTGGTACTATAATTTCAATTAGAGCCTGTTTGGTAACCACTCGGGCAGGGGAATCGGAGTTTCCACAAGGGTGTTTGTGGAGGGATTAGACATTGTAGAGTTTTACTCCCATCCCTTGTTTGGTATATGATGGAATTAGTGTGGGATAAAACTCTGCCCACAGATTAACAGGGTACCCCTTTGGAAGAAATGGGTGGGAATTGGCTTCCTCAACTCACATTTCCCTTCACACTTAAACTTCCATTCCCTCTAAACAAAAAGTGGACTTTTAATCTCATCACCCCTCAACTCTCATTCCCCATCTCTAATTCCCCTGAACCAAACATGCTATTAGTACTCCCTCCTGTAGAAGTATAAATGTAGAGATAAGGAGAGATAGAGATAGACTTAGCTTAAACACGTAATATCTTGCCTTGTACTCCAAGACTTTTCTATGTTGTACTCTATATATACCCCTGCAAGGATCAGAACAATAGAAAATACAATATTCATCCATCCTATAATTTTTCTAGATGGTATCAGAGCGGTTTGTCCCACGATGCCGATCCTAGGACCTTCAATCACTTCCGCAACGCACCCACCCCAGGGAGATTAATCTCCTCTCCCCGAGGGCGCGACACCCGATCTAGTCAAACATTAGATTGGTTCTGTAAGTGCATCTAGTGCCCCTTAGTGATTTTGGTGTATTGAAGACTTATAGGTTAAGGGACTGATGCGTTTGTGAGTGTACACAGGTCTATAAGTCTCTGAGAAGTTTGATATTTACAGAGAAAGTCGACCCCTAAAAATGAAGTTTTTCGACTGAAGACTTTGGATTTCTGAAGACTTTCTGAAGACTTTGAAACTGAAGAAATTGGTGTGATCTTGAAGACTTGGTATTCATTCGAGGAACATGAAGCATGAAGATTTTTGTTTTCGTAGTTTCATTTTCTATTTCTTCAGTCATATGAAGCACCGTACTGTTAAAGGGGGTCGAGGAAATACTAAGGAAAAGTTTCCAAGTGATGCTCAACTCAAAATCCTACACCTACCAATCCCTTCGAGTGAAGCCATTGGAAATCTCATACAGTTCAGTCAATTTCTTTAGTGACAGAGACGAAGCTCTTCTGGTCTCTAAGGAATTTGTTCTGGCTGAGGAGTTGGGAATTTGCCAGTGCGGATTGCCTACAAGTGAGGAATATGATAGCCCTGAGGAATTTGTTAGTCAAATTTCCGACCGTTGCTATGCTACACGCCAGCTGTCCCAAAATATCCTTCCACCTAACGGTCATATCATTGAAGGGAATTTATGTCTTATCATGTCGGGCTGCTCCCTAGGCTATAAATAGCCTCCCCCTACAACCACTAGCTGGTTGGCTGCTCCAAGAGAAACTGACACTTGTCATTTGAGAGCATCCCGTCATTCGAGGACTTTGAGCAAAAATCATCAAGTGAGGAAAAAACCCAAACCCAAACACCTTTAAACCCAAAGTGATTAAGCATCACTTAAGAGATTGATCCTGCGTGGATCCGACGCTTGTTACATTTGAAGACTGTGCATCTTCCAAACGGTTAGACGTCATGGTCTAGAGCATCAAAGAGAAAATTGTGGATTGACGAGTGACCGAGTCTGTGAAGGTTTGGAAGTCACCTGAAGACTTACCATGAGTGATTGGGCGAGGTCTGTGTGACCTTAGCTCAAGGGGAATACGGTGAGGACTGAGTGTTCTGGACTGCGTGTTCAGGGCTGGGTGTCCGGGACTGTGTGTCCTCAGGTTTGAATACCTAGCCGCCCTAACCAGACGTACAACTGTTACAGCAGTTGGAACTGTTCTACCAAATCATTGTCTTCACCGAGCTAACTGGTTCCATTTCCTCAACCCTTTCATTTCCTCATTTCTGTGTTGTGTTCTTGTTCATATCTGTTTGAAGACTTTGACTGAAGACTTTCTCTATTTCCTCAGTTCAATTTCTTCAGTCTGTTTGTCTTCATTCTGTTTATCATGTGTTTACGCTTTCTGTACTCTGTGCTTGTTTTAATTTCATCATGATGACCATGCTTATGTTATGTTATGTTTGCATTTGAGTACTTATTCCGCTGCAAGTAGTTCTTCACTCAGGAATTTCTTCATCCTGAAATTTCTCAGTGAAGAATTCATAAAAATCGCCTATTCACCCCCCTCTAGTCGACTTAACGCACTTTCAATTGGTATTAGAGCAAGGTACTCCATTGTTGTGTGTGATTTTGATTTAACCGTCTGGAGTTTTAGTTATGTCGACCGCATGTATGATCAAGGTTTCTGCTGGGTGTCCTAGCTTCGATGGGACAGACTACCCCTACTGGAAGAATAAGATGCACATGCATCTTGAGGAAATTGACAACGATCTCTGGTACGTTGTGGAGAATGGCGTTCCCTCTGTCACTCCCACCATCAACGCTGTTGATGTGAAGAGATTCAAGCAACTCGACTCTCAAGCAAAGAACATCATATGTGGCCATCTGAGCAAAGGGTAGTATGGTAGAGTGAGTGCTTTGGAAATAGCAAATCTTATCCCGGACAGGCTGTCCAAGGTAAATGAAGGAGCCTCAACACAGCATGACTCTCGAGTCGACGTTCTTTGCAATATTTTCAACCGCTTCAAAAGACTCGACAATGAAAATGTTCAGCAAACCTTCGATCGCCTCACTGACATCTCAAATGAGCTACAAGCACTTTGTGTCACTGACATCACCGACCATGAGGTGGTGAAGAAATTGCTAAGATCGCTTGATTCCTCATTTGATACTTTGGCATTGATGATACAAGAACGTGGAGACTATAAGTCACTTGATCCTGTTGATATCCTCGAGAGGCTAAACACTCATGAGTTCCAGCTTGCTGAGAAGAGAGATCTCTATGGACCAAGCTATGGCAGACCATGAGCTCTGAAGGCCAAGGCAGTTTCTGAATCAGAAGGTGAAGATTCTGGTAGCAGCCTTGGTGACTCTGAAGAACTAAGCCAGGAGCTAGCAATGCTCGTGAGGAAATTCCAGAAGTTCTTAAGACGTGGTCGTTTTGGAAAATCCTCAAGAAGTGGTGACTTAAGATCAGATTCCTCATCCCATGATTACAAGAAGAAACTCTGTCACAAATGCAAGAAACCCGGTCACTACATTCAAGATTGTCCTTAGTGGGAAAAGGAATTAAAGAAGAAGAAGTGCAAGCATTACAGTTCTGAGGATTCAAAGAAGAAGAAGAAATCTTCAAAGTTCTCTTCATCAAAACCTTCAAGATCTTCATCTCACAAGAAGAGCATCTCCAAGAAGGCTCGGGCATTCATTGGCAAGGAAATGGACTCCGAGGCTGAATCTGAGGAAAATGAGGAAGAGGAGGAATCTGAGGAGTCAGACTCTGGTGTGGCGAGCCTAGCCCTCACTGCCGCATTCGTCAGCAAGTCCATCTTCAACTCTGAGGAAAAGGACCTCTCCAACACCACTGACGACGGCGATGATGACTACTCTCCCACCTATTGCTTCATGACAAAATGTGCAAAGGTACTCAAATATCCCTCCTCTAAATCAAGTGAGGATGAATCTGATGAAAACCTTAAACCCAGCTATTATAAACTTGTAAAGATTGCTGTGAAACTGCAAAAGGCTCTGGAAAAGGTTCAAAACATGCTAGATAAAAGCGATGATATGTTGGGCGAGGAAATGGATCACACTAAAATTTTGACTGAAAATCTTCAGAGACTTCAGTCCAAGTTTGACAATCTTCAAGGTCATCATGACACTCTCCTATCTGATCATGAGAAGCTTTCTTATGAATTTCTTCAAAGGAAGCAAGATCTTGAGCAGTTAAGAGTGAGTTATGAAGATCTTCAGAAGGAGCATGATTCATTACTTGCTCAACAAATCAGTGCTACTCAGGAAGAATTTATTCCTCCATGTTTGAAGTGCATTGAACGTGAATCTTCTAATTCTTCACCTGAATGCTCAAATACTTCCATTGCTGCAAATTCTTCAACTGCCTCTGCTATCACTAATTCCTCATCTGAGGACATTGCTAGTATCACTGATGATGCAGGGCTGAAGGAATTGTATATGTCAGGCATGTACAAAAGCCTCAAAGGGCATCCGACTCTTTGTGATGTGCTTAAAAAGCAGATCCTCAACAGGAACCCTATGAAAGAGGGTATTGCCTTTGAGAGGAAACTTAATATTGATGGGATCTACTCGAAACCTGAGCAATATCCCAAAACCTCATGGGTTGCTGCAAAGGGACCTTCAGTGGATCCATCTAATCTATCTGGCTTTACATGTGAATCTTCATATTCTTCTGATGAGTCAATTGACTCCAACTATAAACTGTTCAAAAATCAGAATGGTGAAGTATTTGCTAGATATGTTGGCACTAACTGCAGGAACGGTTCTCCTATGAAGAAAATCTAGGTTCCCAAAAGGTGCCTTGAAAGTCTTCAGGTGAATGTCATCATGACACCACCTGTGAAGAATAGGAACCCCATATCAAATTCTTCATATGGACCAAATTCTTCATATGGATCCAAGTCCTCTTACGGACCAAATTCCTCATGTGGATCAAATTCCTCAAAAGGATCAAAGTCCTCATATAAACATCATCGTGCTAACCCATCTGTTTCGCAGGGAAGATCTAAGGATTATGAATATGTGCATTATTCTTCAAATCATTATGTTCATAAATTCTCGAAGAATTTCTCTGCTTACTCTTATGCTTACCCTAATCCCTCTTATGTGAAACAAAGTGGATTGGCATCTATGCCACCTTTCTCTTATGGAGCTCGCAGAATGATGAACTCTTTGCCACCCCTTCAGATGTGGGTGGTGAAAAAAAAAGAACTAATCTCTTATGCAGGGTCAGGTCTCCAGACGAACTTAATCGTTTGAAGAATTTGCTGGAGACCTGAATATGCTTGAAAGGACGCAAGCTAATCATGAAAAAATGAATTTTCATTTCTCACGTCATCGTACTGCTTTTATCTGTTCTATTGCTTGATGAAATTGATCTAATGAAATTGATATCATATTCTTCACTTATGAAGTATATGAGTTCGTAAGTTGCACTAATTCATCTGCAGATGATCAACCCAAAGCCACTGAGTGGGTCCTCGATAGTGCATGTACAAATCACATGACTGGTGATAGGAGCTTATTGATGGACTCTGTATTATCTACATCACATCTAAAGCATATCACCTACACTGACAAAGGCAAAAGTAAGGACCACAACCTGCTACATGTCTACTTGCAAAAGCTTTAGAAGGCTGGCTATGGCATCGACTACTTGGTCATGCTGGGATGAGGAACTTGCACACGCTCGCAAAGAAGCATGTCATTGGCATCGAGGGTGTAAAATTCCTCAAGGACCATTTGTGTGGAGCTTGTGAAGCCGGAAAGATGACCAAGGCCAAGCATCCCTCAAAGACCATCATGACTACCACTCGTCCATTTGAATTGCCTCACATGGATCTCTTTGGCCCTACTCACTATGCCGCATTTACTAATGTTGCATCTTTATATGGTTTTGTCATTGTTGATGATTATTCTCGATACACATGGGTGCATATCATCACTTACAAAACTGAAGTGCAGGAAGTCTTCAGACAATTTTCCTTGAGGGCTTCAACCAACTTTGGTGTGAAGATCAAGCACATTAGATGTGACAATGGAACTGAGTTCAAGAACATTGGTCTTGATGACTATCTTAATGAACTTGGTATCACTCATGAGTTATCTTCTCCTTATACTCCTTAGCAGAATGGCGTCGTGGAGTGCAAGAACATGACTCTTGTTGAGATGACTCACACTATGCTTGATGAGTACAAGACGCCTACTCGCTTCTGGCCTGAGGCAATTGATACTGCGTGCCACATCATCAACAGGGTATATCTTTACAAATTCTTCAAGAAGACTGCATATGAACTTATCACTGACAAGAAACCCAATGTGAGTTATTTCAAAGTCTTCGGTGCTAAATGCTGGATTAGAGATCCTCATCATAGTTCTAAATTTGCACCGAAAGCACATGAAGGTTTTATACTCCGTTATGGTAAGGACTCGCACACCTACAGAGTCTTCAACACCTATCACCACAAGGTTGTTGAAACTGTAGATGTGCGGTTCGATAAAACTAATGGCTCGCAAAGAGAGCACTTACCTCCTGTGACAGATGAAATACCTCCTGAGGAATCCATCAAGTTCAAGGCTACTAAGGATGTCATTCCTACCGAAGAATCTGCTGAAGAAGTTGTTCCGGAACGTGAAGAACGTCATGTTAATGCACCTGAGGAAAATGGTGCTGAAGAAAATGCTGATCACATTCCTCAACGACAACCAGCTCATCCTCGCGTTGCAAATGAAGTGCAGATTGAGAAAATCATCAGCGACATCAACATTCCAGGTCCTCTCACACGCCCAAGAGCTTCACATTTATCTAACTTTTGTGGGAACTTTGCTTTTGTCTCTATCACAGAGCCCACTAAGATAGATGAAGTATTTCAGGAGCCTGAGTGGATTCGAGCTATGCAAGAGGAATTACATCAATTCGAGCTCAACAACGTGTGGGAACTGGTCAAACGTCCAGATCCCCGCAAGCACAATATGATTGGCACAAAGTGGATCTACCGCAACAAGCAAGATGAAAATGGCCTTGTGGTGAGGAATAAGGCACGACTTGTTGCTCAAGGCTACACACAGGTCGAAGGAATTGATTTCGATGAAACTTTTGCACTTGTTGCTAGACTTGAAGCTATTCGCATATTACTTGCTTATGCTAATCATCATGATATCATCTTATATCAAATGGATGTGAAAAGTGCATTCCTCAATGGTAAGCTTGAGGAAGAAGTATATGTTGCTCAACCCCCAGGTTTTGAAGATCCAAAGCATCCCGACAAAGTCTTCAGACTCAATAAGGCCCTCTATGGCCTCAAGCAGGCCCCTCGGGCGTGGTATGATACTTTGAAGGAATTTCTCATGAAGAAAGGCTTCAAACCCGGTTCACTTGACCCAACTCTTTTCACTAAATCTTATGATGGTGAATTGTTTGTGTGCCAAATATATGTTGATGATATCATTTTCGGCTGTACTGACCAACATTACAGTGGTGAATTTGCCTATATGATGAGTGAATAATATCAAATGTCTATGATGGGAGAATTGAAATTCTTCTTAGGTCTTAAGATTCGTCAACGACACAATGGCATATTCATATCTCGGGAGAAATTCCTCAATGGTGTACTGAGGAAATTCGACATGCAATATTGCAAAGGAGTCAAAATCCCTATGCCCACAAATGGCCATCTATGCACTGATGAAAATGGTATTGACTTCGATCAAAAGGTATACCGATCCATGATTGGCCCTTTATTGTATTTATGTGCATCTAGGTCAGATATTATGCTTAGTGTTTGCATGTGTGCTCGATTTCAAGATACACCGAAGGAATCACACCATAAGGCTGTGAAGCATATTCTTCGATATCTAGCTCACACACCAACACTTGGATTATGGTATCCCAAGGGCTCGGCTTTTGATCTCATTGGATATTCAGACTCTGACTATGCTGGTGATCGTGTGGACCGCAAGTCAACATTTGGGACATGCCATTTCCTCAGACGATCCTTGGTCTGTTGGTCCTTGAAGAAACAGAACTGCGTATCACTGTCTACTGCTGAAGCTGAGTACATTGCTGCTGGTTCTTGCTGTGCTCAATTGCTATGGATGAAGCAAACCCTTAAGGACTACGGCGTCAACATGAAGAATGTGCCTCTCTAATGTGACAATGAGAGTGCCAAAAGATTACTCATAACCTAGTTCAGCACTCGAAGACAAAGCACATTCAGATTCGTCATCATTTTCTTCATGATCATGTGTTGAAGGGCGACATCTCTATTTAACATGTGAAGACTGAAGAACAGCTAGCCGATATCTTCACTAAGCCCTTGGATGAGAAAAGATTTAGCAAGGTGAGGTGTGAGCTAAATATCTTAGAATTTTTGAATGTCCTTTGAAAAGGACACACATCCTAACACTTATGCACAATTGATGACTTAGATGTGCAACACACGAAGTAACTTTTTTTCAATCAATGAAGACTAACCCTCTAAGTGTGAAGAAATTAATAAAGAATTTGATTCTTAGAACCCTACGACAATTGTACGTGGTGTCTGAAATCATCATTCTTATACGGTGGATCACGTCACCACCAAAAGTTGAAAATCCTCAATCTGAGTTTTCCTCATTGAAATTCCTCAGTTGTTCTTTTTTTCTTCAACTTTGCATTGTCTTTCATTCTTTCAATGAGGAAAACTCAGATTGAGGATTTTTACATCATTCACTTATTGCTATTTCTTCAAGTAGCTTGTTATGTTAAGTGAACGTGATCGGACCCTTCCCCCTCTATGCTAAACTCAACCCAGTCTATTCAAAAATTCTTCATGCGTGTTCTATTTGAAACTCGTTCAAAATCTTCACTGTGTCCTTGTCAGCTGAAGAAATTGCGAACGGAACTTTAAACTTATCTTATCTAAATTTTCAGCTTTTGCCGCTCAAACCGTTACACATTCCACGATAATACTTATCTATTCACCCACGATCTCACACGATCTCCACCTCACAGTACCTAGGTGACACATGTCACGCGAATGAGAAGGGTCAGGGGCACGTTCGTCCAATTTCTTCGGGCGAGCAATTTTTCACTTCGGCTATAAATACCCCCTCCCCTTCCTCACTTCGTTCTTTTACTCCGCTCGATCTCACTCCCTCGCTCGAGCTGTCAAACCCTAGCGCTGCCGCTACTTCCATCATCGCCGGTGAGGAAGAGCTTCACTGCCTCGACCTCGTCGCCGTCGTACTCGCGCCGGCTGCGGATTTCTTCACTCCGCCGCCGCCGTAGCTGTCTTTCTCTGCCAAGTTACGGCGTGGAAGATCTGAACTGACGAGCTTCTAAATCTACACTTCACAGTTCGTCGTGTTCTTCGTCAAGGGTAATTAAAAAGTACTTTTAGTGCCCTTGTTGATTCTGATGTTTTCTTCAAATCTTCAAAAGGTGTTTATTCCTCAACTCTTCACACACTAAACACCTCACATATCATCGATTCTTGATCTGTTTCTCTAAGCAACATTTTTCTTTAAGGTTCCTCAATTGTGTGGATTTTCAAATCTGTACAGCTCTGAAACCTAAGTCAAAGAACGCTTAGTGAAATTCCTCAAGACTCATCCGGTAAAATTCCTCAAACTTGTTAGTTTTGCAAAAACTTCTCAGAACGCATATGACCTCTCCAAATTCTTCGCACCTATACTCTGTTCATAGGTACACATGCCCACTGCTGAATCTCTAGGTTCTCATCAACTTAACTCATTTGCAGCGTTCCTCGAAGAAAAGTTGAATACCTCTTCAGAGAACTCAATAGTTCAAAACCCTCAGCTGAAGAAAATGGCAGATGGCAAGAAACCTCAGAAGGGAGGAAAGAAGATGGAAGTCAACACAGCTTTTGAGATACCTGATGACATTTACAAGGATTATTGCACTCCTGATGAGGCCACTCATGGAAAGGAAACCAAGAATGAGCGCAAAGTGCACATCCAAAGGATAGAGAGGAGATGGGCACATGAATGGAGGGAATATCACTATGTCACTCCAAAATATATGAAGAAATTCACTCTTCACCCTCCTTGCCCAAGACCTCATTGGCACTTGGCCAAGAAGCTGATCCCACTAGTCTCAAGCGCGGTGAGGACTATCCTGATGAATGGGCCAAGCGTTAAGCTAAGTTGGGCAGAGTAGTAAAAGAAGCAGTGAGGAACTTCAATGAAGACTCTGTTGCTGCTGCTGCCACTACTGAGGCCTCTGCTAGCAAGCCGGAGAAGGCCATGCCTAAGAAGCCCGCACACAAGCCCAGTGCCTCTTCTTCTTCAATGCCCTCATGGCCAAGCTCCTCTGTAATGCCCTCACGGCCAACTCCTGCAATGCCCTCACGGCCTATTCCTCAAACCGCCCCAGTTCCTCAAGTTACAAAATCCTCGGCTCCTCCTTCAAAATCCTCAGCACCTGCGCATCTCGCCTCGTGTCAAAGGACAACATGCATCTCTATTGCCTCAGGAGCCTCTGCAAATTCATTAGCTCCACTGCATTCTTCAACTGGCCCCACTCTGCTGAAGACCAAGGCCACTGCTGGACGAGGCACTAGACCAAGTCCTCAAAGGAAGCAGGTCGCCTTCCAAGTACCGTCTGATGATGACGAAGCTGACGATGAAGAACTCGCTGAAATCATCAGAGACAGACAACAGAGGGCCGCTAGAGCCAAAGGCAGTAATGTGACATTGATGCTGGATCCCAAGTTGATCCTAGACTTCATTGACTTGTGGCACAAGGACCCCAACACACCTCTGCCGAAGATGAACCTCACTCCTGGTCAAAGTCATATGCTGACTGCCTTCATTGGCGAAGAAAAATGGAAGTTCGAGAAGGCCAGGCAGCTGAAGAAGGCGCAATACAAGAAGGAGCGCCTTCTGAAGAAAAACATTGTGAAAATGACCACTGATGAACTCATTGCTCCTCAGACTGAGATCAAAAACCTCAGTGATGAATTTGACACGTATCGTGCAGATTGGCTTGGAGCCAAAGTCAGATTGTAAAGTTAACTGAATAGTTCACTACCAGTGTTGCTGCTCCAATGCAACAAGAAATTCCTCAGGCTGATGCATCTGGTCAGCCTACTAAAGAAAATGCCAGCACTGCTGATGATAATCAGGATGCTGAGGAAAATACTAGTACCAGGGCTGATGATTGCATTCCAGCCACTTATGAAACTGCCAGGGCAACCTCTAGTGTTGTACCTGAAGAAATTGCCAGGACAGCTAAAACTTCAACCGCTGTGCCTGAAGAAACTGCTTCTACTAGGGCAACCACATCTGTTGTGCCTGAAGACATGGACCCAATTTCCTTTGCTCCTCTTGCACCTGCACCAAGTCCAATTCTTCCTTCTGCATCAGAAGCTAACAATACCAAGGCTGCGGAGCGTGCAACTGTGAAGAAAAGGAAAGCATCAACTTCATCAAACTCTTCAGCTCCGAAGAATATGAAGAAATTGACCAGCTCGTTTGACAATTCGATTGATGTTGTTCTAGTCTCATGCATGCCATCAAAGGAACCTGTTCCTTTTGATGAAGAATACGTGATCCCAAGCGAATCTGATGAAGACATCCCTTCTGCTGCTTCTTCAGAGCAGTTGGATGAAGAAATTGAAGTGGATGCAATCCCTTCAACCCCGGTTTTTTCATCGCCCATGCCTTAGTTCACTACTGAAGAGGCCGGCGTTGAAGATATAAGTAGAGAGGATGAGGATGTGGACATTGGGTGCACAACGCCAGTACTGAATGATGACTTTTGGGAAAGTCAGCACCCCAATTCTCCTTCGTTCACTCCTCTGCAACAAATTCCTCAGTCCCTAGTGACTACTGAAGTTCAAATGGGTTCTGAAGAACCACACCCCACTCCGTCCATCGCTGAAGAGATTCCAGCCACTAGTGTTGATGACATTGCTGCTGAAGAATTGAAGACCCAGGCTGCCACTGAAGAAGAAACTGAAATTCCTCAGCCTGCGGATCCTGAGATTGCGATTCTTGAGGTTGTGATGCAATTGACTGACACTCCTCACCCCAAGCCAACGGATCATTTCTCAAAGAAGCAAAAATTCAAGGCTGATGACTTCTTCCACGAGCACGTATTCTTCAGGGACTACAACTCTTATGACTCTGCTCGTCTTAGAAGGAAGCGCTTCTGGACTGCCAGCCAAGCAAACTTCTATTATTCGCTGCTTTTCAATAAAGACAAATCTTCGACCATGAGCATATTCCTCACGTGGACATGGAATCACTGCCTTGTTTCGCGTCTGTCTTAAGTGTTCTTCATGATGCTAGGCTGCTCAACTTTTGCACTGACATTGTTGATTGGAATGAAGAACTAATTCTTCAGTTCTATGCAACGCTGCACATCTCCGGAGATGCTGAAGATGTGAACTCTTGGGTATTGGACTGGATGACAGAGAATACTCACTTCAAAGCACCGGCCTCTGAATTGCTTCATGCCCTGCCTGTCAGTCCTCCCCTTGAAGGCGCTTGTTGCATATATAATGAACCTGAACTTACCCCTCACTACATGCAAGTGTTTATGAAGCCGCCGAAGCCCGGTCAAGCCCCAAGGACCAAATTCCTTGTGAAGGAATTATTGTTTGTTCCTCAAATTGTCTGTCGCATTCCGATGAAGACATTGAGTCCAATCAAAGGCCACGATTCAAATGATGAAGAAGTTGTTGGCATCATGAAGAATCTGCTATTCAATATCATACATGGCATTCCTATCAACTACCATGATTTCTTCATGAGAACTCTAGCAAATGTTGTACTCTCTCCTTTTGAGTTGAAGCCTTATGCTCCTTGGATTATGAGATTCCTCAGAATAAGATCTTCACTCAACTACAAGGTTGATTTTCAGAATCATGTCAGGTACTTGCCCCACATTGAAGTCCTTAAGCGGACATATTCCTCATCTAATGAAAAGGGCAAGGCCACTGCAATTATTGATGAAGCATTCGTCCATTGGATGGTCTGTTCCGCAAAGCTGCATCTTACTCCACCA
Organism: Triticum urartu; assembly: GCF_003073215.2. Classification (NCBI taxonomy): domain Eukaryota; kingdom Viridiplantae; phylum Streptophyta; class Magnoliopsida; order Poales; family Poaceae; genus Triticum; species Triticum urartu. Next base: position 18,922 of record NW_024113285.1, on the reverse strand, counting down.
ATGATAACTCTGCCACTCATGACTCTGCCACAAATGCTTCAAAGCAAAATCCTCAAGGCACAGCTCCAAGGGTGATGACTGATCATGAGCTTCTCCTCAGTCTTCACCAGAAGGTCGATCACAACCACAAATGGGTTAAGCGTCAGTTTGGTTCTATTCTTTACAACATGACTGCTACACACAATGCAGTGAAGAAAAACCATTACTACCTCCATGAAGTCTTCGGTCGCACCTGGGATGTTCTGTCACATCTGTATGGTGAAGATGATCTGAAGCAAATGAGTTTCAAGCAGGACTTTGAATGGTCTCAGCCGCCACCGGCGAAGAAATTCAAGAAGACTAAAGTTCCTTCCTTGGTAGCCAGCTCATATTCTTCATCACGCGCAACAGATGAACATGAAGACCTGGACGACACTGCGGCATGCCCTACTTCAACAACCGACCCCAACAATGTTGGCGCTCCTTCATCGACTCAGTGATGATATTCTTCAGGGGCGTTCGTCCTCATTTTTCGTCCCTTTTGGTCATTCGATGACAAAGGGGGAGAAATTTGAGTTTAGTCTTCAAGCGGGTCTACTTATATGGGTGTTTTTTCTTCTAAGTTACAACTCTTGTTCTTTTGAAGACTTTGCTGGATCGAGTTGTAAACTTAAACCCGATGGTGGTCTGATACTTTTGATGTGTTCTTCTGCATGCTTATTCCTCATATATGTTAATGCATGCATGCCGAATTACATCAGTCACCATATTTCATCATACATTTCAAATTCTTTATATTATATGTTAAATGCGTGTATGGATTACAAGATATAAGGGGAGATCTCCATGATTATACTATTCAAGTGTGCATTGCTTCAAAAGCTAATTCCTCACTATGCACATCTTCAGGGGAGTTCTTCTATATCTTGCAATCAAATTCCTCAATATCAGCATTTACAATTCATATGTTTATCCCCGTTGAAAATTAACCTATATTGTCATCAATCACCAAAAAGGGGAAGATTGTAAGTGCATCTAGTGCCTCTTAGTGATTTTGGTGTATTGAAGACTTATAGGTTAAGGGACTGATGCGTTTATGAGTGTACATAGGTCTATAAGTCTCTGAGGAGTTTGATATTTACAGAGAAAGTTGACCCCTAAAAATGAAGTTCTTCCACTGAAGACTTTGGATTTTTGAAGACTTTCTGAAGACTTTAAAAGTGAAGAAATTGGTGTGATCTTCAAGACTTGATATTCATTCGAGGAACATGAAGCGTGGAGATTTTTGTTTTCATAGTTTCATTTTCTCTTTCTTGAGTCATAGGAAACATCGTACTATTAAAGGGGGTCGAGGAAATACTAAGGAAAAGTTTCCAAGTGATGATCAACTCAAAATCCTACACCTACCAATCCCTTCGAGTGAAGCCATTGGAAATCTCATACAGTTTAGTCAATTTCTTCAGTGACAGAGATGAAGCTCTTCTGATCTCTGAGGAATTTGTTTTGACTGAGGAGTTAGGAATTCGCCGGTGCGGATTGCCTACAAGTGAGAAACAGGATAGCCCTGAGGAATTTGTTAGTCAAATTTCTGACCGTTGCTGTGCTACGCGCCAGCTGTCGCAAAATATCCTTCCACCTAATGGTCATATCATTGAAGGGCATTTATGTCTTATCATGTCGAGCTGCTCCCTAGGCTATAAATAGCCGCCCTCTATAACCACTAGCTGGTTGGCTACTTCGAAAAAAAACTGACATTTGTCATTTGAGAGCATCTCATCCTCCCAGGACTTTGAGCGAAAATCATTAAGTGAGGAAAAAACCCAAACCCAAACACCTTCAAACCCAAAGTGATTGAGCATCACTGAAGAGATTGATTCTGCGTGGATTCCACGCTTGTTACCTTTGAAGACCGTGTATCTTCCAGATGGTTAGGCGTCATGGTCTAGAGCATCCAAGAGAAAATTGTGGATTGCCGAGTGACCGAGTCTGTGAAGGTTTGTAAGTCACCTGAAGACTTACCACGAGTGATTGGACGAGGTCTGTGTGACCTTAGCTCAAGGGGAATACGGTGAGGACTGAGTGTTCTAGACTGCGTGTTTAGGACTGGGTGTCCTCAGGTTTGAATACCTAGCCATCCTAACCGGACGTACAACTGTCACAGCAGTTGGAACTGGTTTACCAAATCATTGTCTTCACCGAGTTAACTGGTTCTATTTCCTCAATCCTTTCATTTCCTCATTTCTGTGTTGTGTGCTTGTTCATATCTGTTTGAAGACTTTGACTGAAGACTTTCTTTATTTCCTCAGTTCAATTTCTTCAGTTTGTTTGTCTTCATTTTGTTTATCCTGTGTTTATGCTTTCTGTACTCTGTACTTGTTTTCATTTCATCATGATGACCATGCTTATGTTCTGTTATGTTTGCATCTGAATACTTATTCCGCTGCAAGTAGTTTTTCCTTAAGTGAAAAATTCATAAAAATTGCCTATTCACCCCCCCTCTAGTCGACTTAACGCACTTTCAGGTTTTTTAAATTAGTTTAGATCTAAATTTCAAAATTCCTATTAGATTAGAATTTCTTTAGCAACCGAATAAATTTCGACGACCCTCACATCCGGTGAAAAATCATAGGTGACCATCTACACCGCCGGATCCGGTGCCATACTCCGAGCGCCCTGGGCCAGCCGGCAGGTTCGCATCGCCGTCTAGCGCACGGTCGCTGGATGGAGGAACCCGCGCGCACCTGCATCGGCCACTACACGCGCCTCCATCACCGAACCTGCGCGTCCATCGACGTCCCATGCATGCAGCGCCTTCCGAGTTCTTGACATGACCTGCCACGCGATAGATCTGATCGTTCATGGCTAACTACGTCCACGTCCCATACATGCGTGCATGTATAGGCTCCATCTGAGACCAGTACGCGCGTACGGGAGATCTATAACTCCAACACTGACAAGCGACTTCAGGCGGCTTCGATCCCGGCAACACTGGCGCACGACTATTTCGACCGGTAATGCTGGCGCCGTGTCGCTGTGCTTACGTGCATAGCCGTGGACTTCAGCCACGGCCCTTCTGCAGGGTCGACCGGCAACGCAGGCGCCGCACCGCTGTGCTCCGCGGGTAAGGGCTTCAACATCAAGTCGACATACACGGAGGCGCGGGACTACGGCAACACAGGTGGCTGCTTCGATCCGAACGAGCAGCGCTCACGCGCCTGGACGACAAGTGTTCTGGACGCAGTCACTGATCTACTGCGGCCTCTCCCTCAGAAGGAGACGACGACCCCGGCGGTCAGCAGGCAGCAGTACGCGCGACCGATCGCGGGAGGGCGTAGCTCTCGCAGATTTCGATCTCCTCAGGCTCATGCGTCAGAGTTGATTCCACGAGATTTGCAGCTATCCTAGTGCCGATACGGTGACTACACATCCGCGATCCACTGCATCGAGTGATCTGCACCGACCCTCGGCGCATCATCAAGCTGGACAACTACACCGACCGGTCTGCAGAGACGGAGCCAGGATTTGAATATAGGGGAGGCGAAAGAGATAACTAGCACACACTTTAGTATATATATCGTCTCATATAAAATCACATTGTATATTTTGCAATAGCAAAAATATAATAATTGATTAATGAGAAAATAACACATGTCTTGCAACTGCCGGTGTAAATTCAGCTCTAGAATTACCTATATAATCATACGATTAGCAAGTGTTCAAACTTCAAGGAAATAGTTTGAGAAGTGCAATGTGTTTTATTCTTTCTATCTGTCACCAAGTAAACACATGTAACTACATATGCTGCTAACTAAAGCATTGGGGATTGCCGTATCAGACCAAATTAATAATATGTTAATGTAAAAAAAAATACTCCGTTTATACCTCAAGAAACGATCCATTGCTGCCATGGAACATGTCGCGCGCTTATGGCAAGCCGGCAACAGAGATCAGCAACGGCCATTACAGTATCACCGTTTGCTTGAGTTTGGATGCAGAGGAGATATAACGATCACAAATAATAGTGTTTCCTGGTGGTGGCTGATGGCAACAAGGGGGCGGCGGTGGCGATATTAGGAATTTGAGACCAGATCGTGTGAGCTAATTGACACCTTCTATGGTTTGAAAGACAACCTAATCTAATTCTAAAAAATAAAGACTAACCTTTTTCCCCGTTTGGTTGCTCATCCGTGCGGCCGGCCGGCAAGATTACGTTGTTGGATCGACAACGGGGCTTTACTGTCCTCTTTCCTTCTCGACTAAGAGATTTGGTAGAAGATCTAGCAGATGGCCGGCGGCAGGTTCATCGCAGGAGCAGTTTCGTTTTTTTAGCATGTTGGAACCAAGCAATTAGGTTTAGATTAGAGGAGACATGAACGGCTGATCCATGCGTACTGCTTCCTAGCGTGACTCTTCCATGGTGGGCTACTTTCCTTTTTCTCTCTTCCAGGGATTTGGGCCTTTGGCCTGCAATCACATGTGACAACATTGCATGGGCTTTGGCATGGGGGGGGGGGGGGGGTGGGGGGCGAAGCACGTCACGGGCAGTTGCCTAGCGAGAAAAATTAGCAACAGACTAATCGCTATTAAGGTAACATGCGATCGTTAGGGGGGGGTCTCGCCCCCCCCCCCCCCCCCCCCCCCCCCCCCCCCCCCCCCCCCCCCCCCCCCCCCCCCCCCCCCCCCCCCCCCCGAATCCGTCCCTGCCGGTCTGCACTGCATAATCAAGCTGTACGACTACGCCAGGCTACAAGCCAATATACTTCGTCGAGCACGTCTACGGGAAGCGATCTCAACATGCACCATCCACACGCCAGGTCGGTGTGGAACGGAATGCAATCTTCATCGACTTCTCCGGCACGACACGACATCGACACTTCATCGCCACAGGGACGCCTTCAAGCGATGCATCATCGTCGACATGCCGCTGCAACGCCAACGCCGACACTTCATCGCCAAAGTCTTCACCAACATCATCATCGACACACCGTCGCCGCCTCATCCACAAGATGATGGACGACTAGCTTCCTCTGACAGATTTTTCTGCAAGACGCAACCTCGACGACGGTAGGACCGCGTCACGACAACGGCATCGACTGCGTCATCTACGATAACACGACTGCATCGACACGGCATCAGTACAATGACGACCCCTACACAGCCACACGGTTCTGGCAAAATCGATGTGTGCTCGATGGGCTTCTTCCGGTCTTGGCAAAATCAATGGACTCATCGCCGATGACACCCTCTGACATTCACAAGGTGTATCGTCCACGTCTGCAGCTTCGTCATAGCGCATCTTTTTGCGCCTCCGGCTTTGTGCGGCTTCATCATCCGCGGCGACTACATCATCGACCACGACTACCTCGACCACTGCTACATCATGATTGACTACCTCGACATCAACATACAGGGCTACGCTTGTAATTACTCATCGGCAACAACTCTAGTCAACAGCGTCCGCGCCGTCACTAGCGTCCTCGCCACTCCCGCTGTGACTGCGGGAGGGAACATAGGAGACACGAGGAAGGCACCAGAAGTGGACGCAGTCACCGCACTAGGTGCTGACCCATCAGAGACGCAGTTGATGATGGCGCAACGAAGAAGACGACAGAAGAGCAAGACTTTAAATTCAGTCGTAATCAGCCGCTCCACTCCCGCTACGACTGAGAGAAAATGTTAGAAGTATAAACGTAGAGATAAGGAGAGATAGAGATAGACTTAGTTTAAACACGTAATATCTTGCCTTGTACTCCAAGCCTTTTCTATGATGTACTTTATATATACCCCTACGAGGGTCAGAATAATACATAATACAATATTCATCCATCCTATAATTTTCCCAGACCTCCGTCGCACAATATAAGACGTTTTTGCAATTGCAAAAACGTCTTATATTGTAGGACATTTTTGCAACAGCTTGCAAAAACGTCTTATATTGTAGGACATTTTTGCAACAGCTTGTAAAAACATCTTATATTGTAGGACTGAGGGAGTAGAATTTTGCATGTAAATGAACTAAAGCAATAAATGTTGCACTATTATGAAAATATGCCCCCGTCCTTTCACCATCATTCAGCGTCTCTCGAGCTACACCATCAACCTCAGCAATTCTGAATTGGTCTGATAGCAAATCTCGGGAACGCGCCGACAACTCTACTTTATCTAGTTTAACTCGCTACCTACCCTCCCCTCCCCAGCCCCCCCCCCCCCCCCCCCCCCCCCCCCCCCCCCCCCCCCCCCCCCCCGCGTGGGCGACCGGGAGGCCCAGATCCCATCGGTCGGACCTCCCCCACTCCTCCTCCTCCTTCATCGCCGCTGCCCAAGGGCGCGGCTAGGCTAAGCCTTGCCGTCGCCGACGGCGGCGGGGACTCGGGCCCTCTCGCTCGGGTGGGGCTGGCGCGGGATAGCGTCCCCGGGCCGGAGCGTGGCGGGCGGGCCGGTCGCCACGGCGGGTGGTGGCGGCGCATTGGCGACCTCGCTTCCCTGCGGCAAGAGGTCTCGCGATCTGGTGCGTTGCGGCCGCCAGGGACGACGGCGGCGTGACCGGATCGGTTCGCGGCGGCGCGGCCGGATCTATGCCCATGCGTGGGCCTTGATCGCCGGTCTGCCATCGGCACGGTGGTCGGTGTGACTCGTCGGCAGCTGGCCAGATCCGCGGGATTCTACCCTTGTCTGGTCCTTGACAGCGCGGGCAACTCCGGGGGAAACCCTAGATCTCCTTGGGATCGAACGATGGCGACGCTTTTGCGTCGTAGTCCCTCTTTAGGGAATTGTTTTGGAGTTTGCTCCGGTTGAAGGGACCAGCGACGTCGGCGGCGCACGTCTGGTGGAGCAACTGCCGATGAAAATCGGGCCGACTACGGTCATGGCGGACGATGGCGGCGTCTTAGATGTCGTTCCCTTGTTGAGGCATCGTCGTTGCAGTCTGCGTCATCAGGCTCGGGATGCTCTGGGGGAAACCCTAGATCTGGGTCTTCTGGATCGGACGATGATAGCGTTTTATCGCTTTCCCTCCTGGGGGCATCTTTTTGGAGTAAGTGCTGGCTGGGGGGATGGTGGAGCGGTGCTTCATCTCACACATTGATGGCGGCGGATATCGGCGGCATGGCGCTGTGGAGGCTCGGCGTCCGATGCACGGAGATGGACTCGCGCAGGAGGAGGTTGCTGTCCGGCGGCATGGTGACGTCGATGGCAGAGTGGCCAGACAAGGTAGAAGCCTCAATATGATCTGAAGACGGACCTGTGGAAGATGGCGGCGATGACACACGAGTGCGTCTGACCGGATTGTGCCCTAGACCCGGTATGTGGCTCGGTTGGGGCTTTCGAATGAGTTTCGGCTTCCGGCTTTTGATGTTAGGCTTAGGTGAGTGGTTTGGGTAGTGGTCCAACTAGCATCCCTTCATCATTTTGGATATGAGTAGTGGCATATGCTGCCAAGATGGTGGATTCAGACACATTGTTGTAATACTTTGTAAGTTCCTCGAGAATAATCAATAAAGTGACCGTATGCATCTTCCAGATGCAGAGGCCGGGGGTCATCCTTCTTTTTCTAAAAAAAAACTATTATGAAATATAGATAAGGCAAGGCATGCATCTATTTTTAAAGATTAAATCGAGCGGAACTATATATAAGTGTGTAGAAGTGTACTGTGGGTTGCAGCAGACCAAAATTGTATTATTGGTAGTCTAAACATTAGGATGATTGACAAAAGCAACATCGAAACACACAAATATAATTTAACCACTGGTTTATTTCGTGAGGTTAGCTACGGGAAGAGATACGAACCAGGAGGTAGGTGAACTGGGCTCTTCTGAACATATTGAACTTCTCACAGAAAACAAATTTCAGCCGAAGAAAACCAGGATAAACATATCTAATCCATCCGATGCAGATTTCTCCAGCCCCTACAAAAGCAAGATGCCTCTGATCAGATGCTGTGAAAAACATATGACAAGACGAGATTATGGTATATACCGTACAAGATGCGATTGCAGTGCCTCTAGAGCTGGGAGGAAGATCAAGTATAGGAGGCAACTAATTAAGACTTGCAGAGAAAGGAAAAAGTTATTTCAGTAAAACTAGCCCCAGAGCAGAGATGCATATATCACCCAATCATCTTGCTGAAACTAAAAAATATATCACTTGGGGATAGCCGGTGGCAAAGCTTGGGAACATACTGTATTTAGTTCAAGGTAGAGCAGTAAAATTGTGTGGCAGATGGGTACGTGTAAGGGAAGAAGCTTCTGGCATCGACCACCACAAGTTTACATATAATAGAGTAGGTAGTATGTAGTTACAAGATGCAATTGCATTACCTCTAAGAGCGTCGAGTGGAGGAGGAGCGAAGAACACTTGCAGAGGAAAGAAGAGTTACTTTCCAAGAAATCCAGTCCCAGGCAACGTGGAGATATGTGATCACTCGATCATCTTGGTTTAGACAACAGAATTTTTCACCTTGCCATATTGTAGAGCTCTGGAACAGAATGCACTGCAAGAGAGAGAGAGAGCAGACACATACTCCCTCCGTTCCGAATTACTTGTCTTGAATTTGTTTAGATACGGATGTATCTAGACTCATTTTAGTGCTAGATATCTCCATATGTAGACAAATCTAAGGCAAGTAATTCGGAACGGAGGGAGTACATATGTTTCAAAAGAAAGATGGGCGGTGTTGTGGTGATGCTACGAGCTGCTTTAGGCATCTTCCGTTGCTTTCCTTTTGCCAAAGCATCCATGGTTCCTTGCTTGCCCTTGCAGACAACGCCACCGCCGATCCATTTGGTGATCGATCTCCCCTTGCTTCTTTACGTTGCTTCTTTAAGACCGAATCTGGCAGGCATCACACATACTTCATTTCCATAAAGGAAAAGAAAGGAACATACTGCTACCTCCATCTTTCTGTACACTGCATTCTTGACATGGATGCTTCGTCACCCCCCAGGCCAAGCCAAGGAAACGAAATATCCAATTCCACGACACAGTTTCATTAGACATAAGGCTTGCAGAGGGATTCATTGTGCAACTGCGAACAAGCACGAAACCCATCCATGGAAGAATCGCAGAACGATGCCACTGCCGTTGGGTGTTACTGGTGGATTGAAATTCTACAGCCGGAATCAAAGTACCCAACTTGCAGTTACTGAATGCCACATTTCCTCTCTCATGCCAATGAGGGACGCCGACGGGGATGGAGGCACGGACGGCCGACGGCCCCGGGGAGCAGGAGGCGCGCACAGCAGGCTTGCCGTGGCGGCCTGCTCTCGACAGCGACGGGAAGGAAGGGACCGTCGGAGGCATCGGAGGGGAGCGTGGGCAGCGGCGGCTAGGCTCCCACAGATCTGAACTGCTTTGAATGAGGAGCCAGGGCCGGCGAGTGGAGGCGGCAACGGGGGAGAGGAAAGAATGAGATGGAGAAGAAAGAGTGCCCATTTGGCGAATGCTTGAACCGCTGATGAATCCATGCGCCTCGCCGCGCTGTACCACCCGTCGCCGTGGTGTACGGAGATGAGAGATTGAGAGAAGAAACGGGGACACGAGGGAAGAAGTGGAAAAGTGTTTATAAAATATTACTTTGTGTATAAGTGGACTGATAATTTTTTTTGGTGAAAATCACTTCTTTTGGGCCGTTGGATCTTCAACCGACGGCTCTGGGTCATCTTCATCCCCAGCCTTCTTCCTCCTCTGAACCGCCCATCACCACCCGCTGATTCGCATGTCGCCTCCACCTGAGGCCGGCAGCGCCCCCACGCCTCCTCGCCACCCTGCCCTTCCCTCACTGCAGCCACCCTCGACCATCCCCTGGTTGATCTGTTTTTTTGGGGCTAGCCATTGCACCCCCACCCCCACCCAAACCTACATTGCTCGCTACCGTTCGTAGTGTCGTCCCCATCTCCAGCGAGGTCCTGCCTTGACCTCGTCTTTGACTTCACAACTTGCTACCACTCATAGCGTCATCCCCATCTCCGGCGAGGTCCTGGCTCGGCCTCACCGTTGATGTCACAACTCGCTGCTGCTCGCAACGCCCTCGTGGGCTTCAGCCTTGAGCTTTGCCATGGCCACCATCTTTCTCAATGCGAAATCGCCTTGTACATGTTTTTTGCAACTGAAATGTTATACATGTTCTTGTATCATGGCAAGCAATTTTTTTAGACGGTCATGGAAAGCAACCTTGGATTTATAGACAATGCAAATAATATTTTTTTTTGCATCTAACTATGGGAGCTTTATTAAGAGATTAACATCCGATTACATCTGTATTGTTTTAAAAACATTTGATTACATCAACAAGGTAGGAGCTAGGAAGCGCGGGCACTGCCATAATGACAACATCTTTAATTTGATCCCACGTTTCTGGTAAAACCCCGCATTGAAACCATTTGCTCCTAGATCCCTCGATGGTCCCATGCTTACAAAGCCTCCAGGTCAGTTCTTTTGCTGGCTTCTATGATAAGCTGAAATAAACTGCCCCCTACCCAGCTTATTCTATAATATCAACTAAATTTATTATTTAGAAGTCTACTACTTAAGACTTGACTAGTAGGATTCTAAAAATATATTTTTGGGTGGGCTTCTAAATATATATCAACCAGCTTATTCTAGCATCCCAAAAAAGCCATGAAGAGAATTGGTCCTTCGTCATGTCATAACCATGGTAAATCACTCTCAGCCTTAAGCCACCGACTCAATTCCCAATTAGCTGCTCTGTCACTTCTCACAGACTTCACATAGAAACCAGTGAAGCACCAAACTCTTTTATCTCCTCCAATGTTCTTAACCTTAACTCAGTGTGCTGGTCTGAATAACTTGCCAATGTGACCTCTACTTCCTTTGACCAAAACAGGGTAAATTCCCACTTAATCCGCCACTACTCACCGAGTAACACACCTCAAAGCCAAGCCTCGAGGTCAAATAACGTGCTCTTTTCCCTTTGATCTTCGTTACAAACAACCAAAGCGGACTCTTCTAGCCTCACGAGACTATGAATCTATCGAGCTGTTGCTGGGTTCCTAAGCCTGCGACAGTTCCATGCTAAGCAACTCATTGAGCTAGGTGGGGCCGCTCCACAGCTCCCGTCACATCATTTGCCGTCACTTGGGCTTTTTTCTTCTTCGCTCAAAGGTTTTCGTACTGAATATTGAAGAACTCCATCTTTTTCGTTTTTGCTGATTCAAGTTGCACTCATTGCATGAGTGGTTCTTTCACACTAATCCACCCACGAGTCCTCGACGAAAATTCCATGCATAATCACACGCGTCTGTATGCACCACGTTCCCAACCATGTCAGCAATCTTACTAGGCCATGGAGGGCAAAACAGATTAATTAAAGGGAAGATTAACTACCAAGCCCAAATTTGATTCATGATGTCAGCTATTATAAACAAGCTAGCCACACCTATCCCGCTCCCCGCCGCCAGCCTCCTCCCGTTCACTCTAGCGCCTCCCCCCCCCCCCCCCCCCCCCCCCCCCCCGCCGCCGGGGGCGTGGCAAGCAAACCCTGCGTGCTGCAGTGGTGGCGGCGACGTTTCTCCTCAGCCCGCGCTTCGGTCAGAACGACGGCGGCCCGTGATGGCCAGATCTACGGCAGAGTGTGCGGAGCGGCGGCGGCGAGGCAGGCGGCAGCGTACGGTGGCAGGTCCAGCGCGGCACTCGATCTGGGCCCAGATAGGCTTCGGCGGGCCGCAACCTCGTGTACCGTTCTATCAATGGCTTGTTGTCCATGGGATTGACCCGCAACTCGAGAATGTTGGGGGCTGCGGCCCTGGGCGTGGCAGTGGTGGCCACCTCCTCCGCCGGAGATGGTTGGCCTGAGGCTGGGTGGTCGGATCTCTAGATCCGGCATCTAGTCCCGACTGCGAGTTGGGGAGACAGAGTTGCCGGTGAAAACTGAGCCGATGGCGGACGATGGCGACGTTTTTGCGTCGTTACGTTGATGAAGGCATCGTCGTGTAACTTCTGTCGACCCACTCATGCTGCTTCAGAGGAAACCCTAAGATCTGGTCATCCAGATCGAATGATGGCGGTACTACGACATTGTTACTCTCTTGGGAGTATCGTTTGTGGAGCAGCGCTGGAAGACAGAGGCAGCAGGTGGAGCGGCTAAGTCTTGCACAGAGCTTCGGTGGAGATGTCAAGTCATGCCTGACCGACATGTGCTACATTGTGTCATGTCTGGTCGGCAGGTGCTACGCACGATAGATCTTTCTAAGTCTTCGCGTATGGATGATTGGGCGTAGGGCGGTGCCCCGTTGGGCACTGTGGTGGCGTCGACGGATGTCTAGAATGGCAAGGATGATGCGGATCTCTATCCTGAAGATGGATCAGCGGTCCAAGGATGATGGCGGCTTCTGGCTTCTAAAACATGTGCATGTGGTGCGCGTTTTAGGTCTGCTGCACCGGCTGTTGGTCCCAATACGTTATCTGGACGGACCGGCGATGACATCGGTTTTAGATGTGGGGGATGAGAGCACTCCACATTATCGAGTTTGTAGGCGTGAGTGATGGCTTCGGGTGGCTTGATGTATTTTCTTACCAGACCTTTGTAAAATAATTAATAAAGATGGTTGTATGCATCGATTGATGCAGAGACCGGAGGTTTGATCTCCTTTTCAAAAAAAACAAGCCCAAATTTTCAGGCGATTGAATTTCAACTCTCACGATCGGTAGCGAATGTTGAAGATCTCCAAAGATACACAATGCTTTCCAAAAGACCATGGACCGCCATCCTAGATCCGATCTCTGTCCCTCTTGTTTTCAAAACTTGCCACACAAACATTGTCACATATACCCCCGCAAAAAAACATTGTCACATATTAATCTAAAGTTCATACCTTTTGGGTTGCCCAAAGCAGGGTGTAGAGCCTCTGCAATTGTGTTAACATGCAGAATTTTATGGTACAATACTTTGCCTACCAATGCGCAGAGTTGCTCCTCATACTCATTGACTTCATCATCAATCACCAGCTTCACCTTTTCTTTATCAGCTAAATCCAACTTTTCCAGCATCTCTTCCACCTGCTGCTTCTCCCTGTTCGCGTTTTGCCTGCTTGTACAGTTTTACTTGGACTTGCCATTGTCATTCAGCCTCCTATCCCGTCTAAAATCTCGCCTCCGGCCGTCGCAGTTAAAACATGGAAGTCTGAAGAAGCCGAGTGCTTCAAAAGACAAGTCTGGGCAGGAGGAAACTAGCTAGCACCATACAGGCATTGCACTCACGAGAAGTATCTTTTCCCTCTATCCCTTGGCATCTAGGGCAAACTCTCCTCTTCAAGCTTCGCCGACGAGCTGATGGATTCACTTCCCCTCTGTCTGTCACTCTAGTGGCCAGTGGCAGGGAGAGGAATACCGGTGCCTCCGCTCAGGTTAGTAGTTTAGGTTGGGGAAAAAAAGATGCGTTGCTCAGATGGATGGCGGCACTTCTCCTTCGAGTTTGTCTTCCGGTCTTCGTTCCTCCTTGAGTTCGTCTAGACGCAGTCGATGGAGCTCCGTTGTAGATTGTTGCGTCTCCTTGGAGAAGTGAAGTTAGGGTTTCTCGTCCTATGGCGAGATTTGTTGTTAGTTGTTTCATATCTATTCAAGGGTTTAAGGACAACGACTACGTTTACAGGAAGCTAATCCATAGGGGCACGTGCATGAAGACTTTTCAGCTGTAATCGACAAGGTCAAGCCGACTCCGACGGGGGAGAGGCGACAACGGCGGCTCATTCAGATGGTGCGAATGATCATTAGTTGTTTCGGAATGTCGACGTGATTTTTATTATGTTTGAGCTGCTTTTTACTTTCGGTGAACTTTGATAATAAATCTGAAAAAGGATGGGCAGGGACAGTAGGTCCCACCATGATCACCCCAAGCGAGCACACCCGAAAGAGAGGGCACCCGAAAGAGGTCAGAAAATCGCCCGATCGCCTTGTCGCCACCATAGGAAAACGTTGAGTGAAGTCTAAAATAAACCTTGTAGTTGTAGAGCTCGACGCAAATAAACCCTCATTTCTAAATCCCTGAAGTTTATACCCTGTTCTTTTCAATCCCGGCCATTTTCAACCTTATATGCCTATCCAAACGGGGAACTAGATGATGGCAGTGGAAATGGCTGGGATGGATGGGCTGTGTGCTGGAAATTGTACGAACCGACACAGTTAACGTATTTCGTGTGTGATGTGCTGAAGGCTACTTACGTTATGAGGCCTGATCTGAAGGCTAGCTTATGCATGCATGTGTGCGCGGTATATACTGTACTCCATCTATTTCATAATGTAGTGCTTTCTTTATCCTCGTGCTTCAACTTTGACCGTAAATTTAACTACCAAGACCGATTGCGGCGGGAGCAAAAGTTATATCAGTGAATTCGTATTCGAAAAAAGTATTAAATTATGTAACTTTTTCTCCCGCCGCAGTCGGCCTCGTTCGTTAAATTTATGGTCAAAGTTTGATCTCAGAAAGCGCGGGCGCACTATATTTTGAAATAGAGGAAGTATGTATTTTCACTGACTCACACTGCTAATCATGCTTTGGGTGCACGTAGACAGGCGAAGCTCACGGCCAGGTTAGCTCCTCTTTGCAATTGCATCGATCGGTGTTCCTAATCTGGATGCATGGCACGGCACTTCAATTATGCAGGAGGACTCGGTGCTCTGCAGGGTGCTCGAGAAGCAGAAAGTGGACAACGAGCAAGACACCGTCCGCTCTTCCTCGCTGACCTTCGCCGGCTTCTCGCAGGCAACGCAGGAGCTGTCCGTGCCAGACGCGTGCAGCGACCAGATGGGCTTAGGCGCCGGCTTCGCACCATGGCAGGAGGAGATGGTCTGTGGCTCGAGCCCATTGACAAACGCAGCGATCTGGCAGCAATACAACTCGGCAAAGAAAATCGTTATGGTCAAAGTCAGCAATCCCGGCCTTTAGTTGTCACATCATCAAATCCACTCATAAAACCGTCATAAGATTTATTTAGTCCGAGATTAAAAAGTATAGGGTACCAACATCAGAGTTTTAAAGGTAAGGGTTTATTTGCGTCGAGCTGTACAACAACAGGGTTTATTTCAGACTTCACTAGAAAGCGTTCCGGGTGTCTCTCGAGGGAGCGTCACCGTCACGGGGCTTGACTTGGCCAGCAATCGCACGCTCGATACTGTACAAATGTAATTGATTAGTCCCGCACCCTCTCTCAAAGAAAAATGATTAGTCCCGCACGAAAAACTGGACCGGTTCCTTTCCGTCCGTGGCGGCTGAGCGTCATGTCACCTTGCTAGCTCTACCCGAACGGCCGAACCCCACCGGACAACGGGGCTATAAAGCCGGCGCCACCGCCGTGACAAGCAAGTTCAGGCTGGACCGTCGGAGAGGGATCAATCGGATCGAATGGCTTTGGCGCCGGTGGAGTTCCTGGGCGCGAGCGACGGCGGGGAGACGCTCTACTGCGCCATCATACTGTGGATGTCCGTCATGTCGTGGATCATCTTCACCTGCGACGGCAGCGGGAGGAGGAGGAAGGGCCGTCGGGGCAGCCGGGACACCAAGGTCTTCGTCGGCGCCGAGCGCCTCTGCGACGGCACCGGGCCCGACTGCAGCGGCGGCTACGGGCTCTGCGGCTCCTGCATCGACTAGCCTGGCCGAGCCGCCGCCCCCTGCCTACGTTTGGACTTTTGGTTTGTAAAATAACTTGAATCGATTCGTGTAATTGGGCGTCAAAAGTATTTCGTCTGTCTATGATGTGGTGTGATGAAGATCGAAGTCCTCTTCTCTTCCCCCGGCAACTTCTTCTAGCCTCTACATATATAGTTTTAGCGATCGATGATCGATGAGATGAGCTGGTATGCGCAAGGAGTACGTCGATCGCTCTGGGGCGTGCTGCTCTTTGCTGGGGTCCGCCTACACCAAGTGGACCAATGGTAAATATATGGCGCATGTCAAAGTGGTTTGTTATCTTTTGTACGTACCTGTCGAGAGGTAAAAGGCAGATGAGTCTGACCATTATATAAGGTCACGTACGTACGTGCGCGATGTAAAGGTCAGATTCTGTTTTTTTATAATCAGACTATTTTTATTTATATATAACAAAACCAATGTGTTTTTAGGATATAGACACAGTACCGAGTTTTAGAGAAAATTGTCTAAAAATTCTTAAGTTTTGTGATCCATTGTCTAGATTTTTTTTTTGGTTGGGTTTCAAACCTTATACTTTGTGTACACTGCGGGGACGGTTGAGAGGCTACTACCACTAGTGCAGAACCGGCAATAGCACCGGTTCGTAAGGCCCTTTAGTGTCGGTTCGGTAACCGGCACTAAAGTGTGGGCACTAAAGCCCCCCGCCCCCTCCCCCCCTCCCTCTTTAGTACCAGTTCAGCACGAATCGGTGCTAAAGGGCAACCACGTGGCACAAGGCGCGCCGTGGTCTGGGGGGCCTTTAGTTCCGGTTGGTAAGGATTTTTTTTATTTTTATTTTTGAAATAAAGCAAAAACAGCTCGCCTACTAGGCCAACACGGCCTGCATACGACTAGAAACTCAATCTCTAGTTGGGCCAGGGTGCAGGCCCATACGACCCAGTAGGCCCCACAGGGCAGAAGACTTGCAATAGGCCCACAAAGGCCTGCTTAGAGAGGAGCTCGACACGGTAGCTGCGGCGGGGCTTATAAACCGGTGCGAGCTCCTCTCAACTAGTGAGGTGGGACTAAACATTGTGCACTGTGGGTGGCAGCGCACCATCTTTAGTACCGTGCACCACCTTTAGTACCGGTTGGTGGCTCCAACCGGTACTAAAGACCCCCCCCCCCCTTTAGTACCGGTTGGAGTCACCAACCCGTACTAAAGGCCAACCGGTACTAAAGGTTCGCCATGAACCGGTACTAATGAGCGCCGCCTGCCTGGCCGTTGGAACCGGCACCAATGGTCATATTAGTGCCGGTTCAATTACAAACCGGGACTAATGCGTTTTACATTAAACCCTTTTTCTATTAGTGTACTGTTGGAGGTGAAGTGCCGTGCCCTTAACCTTGCCTTGAGGTTCGGTCCTTATAAGGATGAAAGGGCAAAACTTAACCAAAGACTTGGACTATATGTATCAGCCAATGCATGAAAAGGGCAAGGCTTAATCAAATCTTTGGGCTATACTATATCCCGACAGATGGATAGAAGGACAAGACTTAATCAAAGACTTGAACTGTATGTATCAACCAATAGATTGAAGGGCAAGTCTTAATATCAAACATGGAACGTATTATGTCCAATAAATGGTTTTTTTTTGCGAAAAATGTCCAACAAATGGATGAAATGGCATGACTTAATCAAAGACTTGGACCATATGTCTCAACCAATGGGTAGAAGGGCAAGACTTTTAAGCCAAGACTTACACCATGCCTCAACCAATGCATGGAAGGGTATGTGAAGACTTGGACTATATTTCTAGACGTGTCGGGATGTGGGTTGGGCGGCAAGAACTTTATTACATCTTTAGAGAGCCGTCACTGCATCGCCTTTTTGAATAGAACACAAACCCTAAACAAACTAAAAAAACTATGAAATAAAGTAGCAACCCTCCCATCAGGAAGGGATTAGATCCACCGCGCCTCCATGGCCCTAAGACCACATGAGGCAAGGCAGATCAATGGCGACGTCAGCGGGAGGCAGGGAAACCCTATTTCCTAGAGTCACTCATGGGGACAAGGGAGAAAACTTTAAGCACCAAACTTGGGTTTTAAACACAAGCAAACACCATTTCCCATGATAATGATAATCATAGGAATCTAAAAGACTGGAATATTGAAGTTCATAAATCATTTGATTTTTTTAGAAGAATACATCTTGAATATACTTGAAACTATATTCCTATTGGAAATAGTTGTATTCTCGTATCTATTGATCCACGATATATCGATTTTAGTGAGAAAAAACTTATAGCAAATCATTAAATCTTAGTAGACTAAAACTTAACCGATGCCATATTCATAAGATCTTACGTGAAAATTCATGCAAAATTTTCTACAGCATAAATATATTTGTTCATTGCAGTCATAGTCTCGACTCTAGACTGGGTGTTTGACCAACCACAACCAATTGGTCTCACTGCATTTCCATATATAAACGCCGGGCGGGAGTAGCTGCCGACCCGGCGGGCTCAATTTGACACGGGAGTCGGAAGAAATGGAGACCAAGGCGAAGAACCAAGAAACGGCTGCCGACGAGAGCTCCCCGTCGGTGCTGCAGTGGACGGTGAGGCTCCAGCTGTTGGCGCTCGACACCGCCTTTGGCCTCTCGCAGCACCGCGACGGGACCATCAACCGCTGGCTCTTCTCCCTCGGCGACCGGTAGACGCCCGCGAGGCCGCGTCGTAAACATATTATAGAGCATAAGCTTTAGGACACCCCCTATTTTGTCATTGATTTTTGCATCGCGATTCATGCAAGTATGTTTGTCTTTTTTTTGTTTCTCCCATATAAAGCAACATATGAACTTCAAATTTGGCAGCTCAACAAAACATCAATGGCGGTACGGCGACATGCTGCGGCGGAAGGGCAAGGACATGCACGTGGCGGAGTTCCTGGGCACCGTCCACGCCTTCTACTGCTTCCCTGAGCTCCCCGACTCGACCAGGCTTGTGGAGGAAATCAAAGCTCCAACTCTGTGTGCGTCTTAATTAGCTATCTGCGTGTGAATAAGATGATTTCTGATGATTTTTTAAAGTCGTTTGGGTTTTTCAGGTCCCAAATCTAATTTCTTGAGAGTAAACGCTCTTATATTATGAACGGAGGAAGTACATGACATTCTTTAATCACACATTTATGTTTTATTATGTGCTTTGGAGCAAGTATAATAGTAGGCTATAAGCCTGGTCACGTGGCACTTTTGTCTGCAAGAGTCAGCTTTTCTGCGTGCTTCTATAGATAAAAATATTATATATGAGAAAGGAGGAAGAGAGCACATGAAAACAAAGGAAAAGACCTTTGGTTCCAGC
>NW_024113284.1:0-32288 GCF_003073215.2 Triticum urartu | reverse complement strand
TTTTGCCAAGCAGGACATCCCTGATGAGAAGAGCATGATATACTAGTTCAGGGGTGGTCTCAGATAAGAAATCCAGCTCGCTCTTGTTCTCTTTGAGCCCTTGAGGTACGATGAGTTCTACAACATGGCATTGAAGCAAGATGCTGCTCAGTTGAGGTGTGATGCTTCCAAGAAGCGAGTCAGAGATGTTACTCCTTCTTCCTCTACTCAAGTGGCCAAGCAGCAGAAGTATTGGCTTCCTCCTCCTCCGTTCTGTCAGCCGTATCAGCAGAAGAGCAAGGGTGGCAGTGGATCTTCCCACCCGCCCAACCCTGGCTTTCAGAACAAGACTTCGTCTCAAGCTCCAAGATCGAGTGCTCCGTATCACCGTCCGCTTTCAGAGGTCACGTGCAACAAGTGCCAACAGAAGGGTCACTATGCCAACAAGTGTTTCAACCAGAGGCGTCTTCCTCCTCCTCCTGTCAGATCGACAAGTACAGCTGTGGTCAAGCATAACCCCAAGCACGCCAAGGTCAATTTGATGAATGCAGCTCAGGCAGAGGACTCGTCAGATGTCATCATGGGTAACCTTCCTGTTAACGATATTCCTGCAAGAGTTCTTTTTGACACTGGTGCATCGCATTGTTTCATGTCAAAGCCATTTTTTACCAAGCATGAGTCCGTTTCTTCTCATTTGGGTAAACAAATGGATATCATTTCTCCTGGCAAACGTTTGAGTGCAAGTCTGGAGGTGCCAGATGTTACTATCACATTGGGCGACTACAAGTTCCTTTCTTCCCCAATGGTTCTTGGTAACTCGGATATTGATCTTATTTTCGGGATGGATTGGCTTTCTAAGCACAAGGCTCAGCTTGATTGTGCAGCCAGGCAGATTCAATTGACTCATTCGTCTGAGGATGTAATTGTCTTTGCCGCTCATGATGATACCATCCGTCTGTTTTCTATCAATGAGAAGGGTGAACTGGATGCTATCTCGCAAATTCCAGTCGTTTGCGAATATCAAGACGTCTTTCCAGAAGAGCTTCCAGGAATGCCTCCGCACCGGCCAGTTGAATTCGTTATTGATCTTGAGCCTGGCACGGAACCTGTGTACAAGCGTCCCTACAAGCTCGGACCTGAAGAGTTGAAGGAGCTGAAGAAGCAACTCGATATTCAAGAAAGAATGGGTCTCATCCGGCCTAGTTCTTCTCCGTGGGGTTGTGGTGTTCTTTTTGTGAAGAAGAAGGATGGAACAGACCGACTTTGTGTTGATTACCGTCCATTGAACAAGAAGACCATAAAGAACAAATACCCACTTCCCAACATCAACGAGCTGTTCGAACAACTCAAAGGTGCCCAAGTATTCTCCAAGCTTGATCTTCGTATGGGTTATCATCAGATTCGAATCCGTGAGCAAGATATTCCCAAGACAGCCTTCAGGACAAGCTATGGTTCATATGAATACACTATCATGTCTTTTGACCTCGTCAGCGCTCCTCCGACGTTCTCTCGCATGATGAACTTCATCTTCAACGCCTACACCAATGACTTCGTTTTGGTCTATCTCGACGACATTCTGGTTTTCTCGAAGAACAAGGAAGATCATGCCAAGCACTTGCGTTTGGTGCTCGATAAGCTCAGGGAACATCAGTTCTACGCCAAGTTCTCCGAGTGTGAATTTTGGCTCGATGAGGTCCTTTATCTTGGTCATATCATCTCTGCCAAGGGCATTGCGGTGAATCCTGAGAAGGTGTCTGCAATTGTGAATTAGGAACCTCCTCAGAACGTGAAGCAACTCCGTAGCTTCCTCGGTCTCGCAAGCTATTGTCGAAGATTCGTTGAAAACTTTTCTAAGATCGCCAAGCCTCTCTCTAATCTTCTCCAGAAGCACGTCAAGTATGTTTGGTCTCCGGAGTGTGACATTGCTTTCAACACTTTGAAAGAGAAGTTGATCACTGCTCCAGTTCTGACTCCGCCTGATGAATCCAAGCCGTACGAGGTCTTTTGTGATGCCTCTCTCCAAGGTCTTGGCGCAGTATTGATGCAAGAGAAGAAAGTTGTTGCTCATACCTCTCGCCAGTTGAAACCTAATGAGAAGAACTACCCCACTCATGATCTCGAGTTGGCGGCAGTTGTGCATGCTCTTTTGACTTGGAGACATCTCCTATTGGGAAGAAAAGTGGACATCTTCACTGATCACAAGAGTCTCAAGTACATTTTCACTCAGCCTAATCTCAACCTCAGGCAAACTCGATGGGTCGAAATGATTCAAGAGTATAATCCGAGTATTGAGTATACTCCAGGCAAGGCCAATGTGATTGCTGATGCATTGAGCAGGAAGGCTTACTGCAACAGTCTAATTCTCAAGCCTTATCAACCCGAGCTTTGTGAAGCTTTCCACAAACTTAATCTGTAAGTTGTTCCTCAAGGTTTCCTCGCCAACCTTCAAGTCTCTCCTACCTTGGAAGACCAGATTCGCCAAGCCCAGCTTCTTGATGCTATGGTGAAAAAGGTGAAGATTGGGATTGCCAAGAGTCAACCCAAGTACAAGTGTTACCGCCTTGATGACAAGGATACTCTCTTCTTCGAGGATCGTATTGTTGTGCCCAAAGGTGACCTCCGTAAAGTGATCATGAACGAGGCTCACAATTCTCTCCTCTCCATCCACCCTGGGAGCACGAAGATGTATCAGGACCTTAAGCAGGATTATTGGTGGACTCGAATGAAGCGCGAGATTGCTCAATTCGTGAATGAGTGTGATGTCTGCAGAAGAGTGAAGGCAGAACACCAAAGGCCAGCTGGTCTCCTCCAACCTCTTGCCATTCCAGAATGGAAGTTTGACCACATTGAAATGGACTTCGTGACTGGGTTTCCAAAGTCCAAGCGTGGCAGTGATGCTATATTCGTTGTCATCGACAAACTCACTAAAGTGGCTCATTTTCTGCCTATCAAAGAGTCGATCACTGCAGCTCAATTGGCGGAACTCTATACCTCTCGTATTGTCTCTCTGCACGGTATTCCACAAGTGATATCTTCAGACCGTGGCAGCATCTTTACCTCCAAGTTCTGGGATTCTTTTCAGAAGGCCATGGGTACCAACATCCGCTTCAGCACAGCTTTCCATCCTCAAACTAGTGGTCAAGTCGAGCATGTCAACCAGATTCTTGAAGATATGCTCAGGGCTTGTGTGATCTCCTTCGGCATGAAGTGGGAGGATTGTCTTCCTTATGCTGAATTCTCCTACAACAACAGTTTTCAAGCAAGTTCGGGCACGGCCCCATTTGAAATTCTGTATGGCAGGAAGTGCCGTACCCCTCTCAACTGGTCTGAAACTGGTGAACATCAGCTTTTGGGAAATGACTTAATCGCGGAGGCAGAGGAAATGTGCAAAGTCATTCGAGATAACCTCAAAGCAGCCCAATCCCGTCAGAAGAGCTACTATGATAGTAAGCATCGTGATTTGGCTTTCGAGATCGGAGATCATGTTTACCTTCGCGTCTCTCCTATGAAAGGTACTCGTCGCTTCGGTATCAAAGGGAAGCTTGCCCCTAGATACGTGGGACCTTTCAAGATTGTCAGCAAGAGAGGCGACCTCGCCTATCAACTCGAGCTTCCTTCAAACTTTGCAAATCTTCATGACGTGTTCCATGTCTCTCAGCTCCGAAAGTGCTTCAAGACTCCTGACCGCGCGCCATCGCCGGCGCCGCCGCATCCGGCCGCCGCACCCTCAAGCCTCCGTCACTCCGGGCGCCGCCATCCTCGGCGCCCGGCGCCGCCTCCTCGTCACCGGCCGCCGGCCAACACCGCCACCTCGGTCCCCGCACCGCCCCGCACCATCCTCGCCGCCTCCGGCCTACTCCGGCCACCGCGGCGCCACTCCGGCCAGATCCCGGCGATTCTCGGTTTGCATGCCATCAAACCCTAGATCTCGGGGTTGATTTTCTTCTAAGTCCTAGAGATTTCCTAATCCATGTGCTCATGTTTTTAGTCTCGTAACTTTGCATCCGTAGCTCCGATTCATGCATATAGCATATTAAAATGTTCACCTCAGAGAGCACATCATTTCATTCCATTGCATCATTTTCATTTGAGTTCATCTTGATGCCCGAAATGCTGTTAGAAGATGGCTATTTGAGATAATTGTCAGATCTGTTAGTCCGTTTAGCTTTTTGTCATTTTTGCCATGATTATTGTGTGCATGATATGCCCTGATGCTCTACATATGTTTTGTTAAGGGTTTTGCCATCTTTCCAGAGGTGCAACCCATGTATTTTTGTGATGTGTGTGGTGACTAGCACGAGCTTGCAAAGTGAGGCACTTGGTAGTGCTGATTTCAGGGACTTAGTAACTCCACTAAGTCCTTGAGCTGTTTATCTCATATGGCTATATGTTCATGTTGTTTCCTAGTGATCCGTGCCTCTTTTGAGGATGATCAGTAAGGATGTTTTGTTAATCTTGTAGTGCTCTATCAATCCATGTCTTTGTTTGCAATTATGGAGCACCCTAGCTTGAGTCAATCGAGCTCTATTTTTGCTACTTTGTGAATCTGGGCAGATTGTCAATTTGTTTGCAATTTTGCCGATGATGTTGTAGTTGATCCGTGCAGGCTATGCTATTGTTCTTACCATGTCTAGCTTGCATTTTGTGTATTCTTGATGGATGTATGCTTATCTTATCATGACTTGCACCGTAGTGAGTGCATCGAGCTCGTAAACATGCCTACTTGAGTTATGTTTCAGCATGTGCCAGTTTTCACTAAATCTGAAAACTGATTATGCATTTGCTATGTTCACATGCTTGCAATTGTATTTTCTGATCCCTTTTGGCTCAAGGTCACTAAGGGACTTTTGTTAAGATCTTTGAGTAGCTCCATGTCATGCTTTACTTTGCCATGTTCAGGTCCCGTAGCATGTAGTTTTGTTGCTCCGAAGAGTGCTACCTGATCTGAAATGCCAGACAAGTGTTAATTTCACTAAGTCTGAGATCTGTTTGCCATATGCATTTTTGCCATGCTTGTTTGAACCTGTTAATGGACGATTTGGCCGTAGCTCAGTGCTAGACTTTTGTTAAGCATCTTGAATGCATCCCTGCCATGTTTTTTGTTGTCATGTTTGGGTGTTGTAGCATGTTCATCTCATTGCATTTAGATGGCTACTTGCTGTACATCGCAGACCGGTGTCATATTTGAATCGCTTGCCATTTCCAAACCGTAACTCCGTTTCCGGCGTTCTTTATATCGTTTTCAAGCGATTTCATCTCATCTTTCCAGTGGCACACTTGGATTCCCAAGTTGAGGCCAGGTTCATGCATTTCCTGTCAATCTTGCATATGCATCCCGCATCGCATCCCGCATAGCATATCATCATTGCATCATATGGTTTGATCCTTGCACGTGGTTGATTGTGTCCTTGTTGCTTGTTTGTCTTGTTTGGGTAGAGCCAGGAGACGAGTTCGCTAACGAGGAGCCCGTTGAGTTTGCTCTCGAGGATCCAGTCAACTCTGACAGCTTTGTAGGCAAGATGATCATACCCTCGAAATCAATACTATCTTTGCTATGCTAGATTGCTCGCTCTTTTGCTATGCCATTGCTACGATGCCTACCACTTGCTTTCAAGCCTCCCAAATTGCCATGTTAAACCTCTAACCCACCTTGTCCTAGCAAACCATTGATTGGCTATGTTACCGCTTTGCTCAGCCCCTCTTATAGCGTTGCTAGTTGCAGGTGAAGATTGGAGGCTGTTCCTTGTTGAAACATTTATTTACTTTTTGGGATATCATTATATTGCCATGTTATCTTAATGCATCTATATACTTGGTGAAGGGTGGAAGGCTCGGCCTCTCGCCTAGTGTTTTGTTCCACTCTTGCCGCCCTAGTTTCCGTCATATCGGTGTTATGTTCCTGGATTTTGCGTTCCTTACGCGGTTGGGTTATAATGGGAACCCCTTGATAGTTCGCCTTGATTAAAGCTTTTCCAGCAATGCCCAACCTTGGTTTTACCATTTTCCACCTAGCCTCTTTTTTCCCTTGGGTTTCCAGAGCTCGAGGGTCATCTTATTTAACCCCCCCCCCCGGGCCAGTGCTCCTCTGAGTGTTGGTCCGAACCAGGCAGCCTGCGGGGCCACCTCGGGGAAACTCGAGGGTTGGTTTTACTCGTAGCTTGACCTATCTGAGTGTGCCCTGAGAACGAGATATGTGCAGCTCCTATCGGGATTTGTCGGCACATTCGGGCGGTGTTGCTGGTCTTGTTTTAACCTGTCGAAGTATCTTGAAGAACCGAGATACCGAGTCTGATCGGAACGTCTTGAGAGGAGGTCTATTCCTTCGTTGACCGTGAGAGCTTGTCATGGGCTAAGTTGGGACTCCCCTGCAGGGATTTGAACTTTCAAAAGACGTGCCCGCGGTTATGGGCAGATGGGAATTTGTTAATGTCCGGTTGTAGATAACTTGAACCTTAACTTAATTAAAATGAATCAACCGTGTGTGTTGCCGTGATGGCCTCTTCTCGGCGGAGTCCGGGGAGTGGACACGGTGTTGGAGTAATGTTTGCGCAGGTTGTCCTCTAGCTTCTCGCTCGCGCTTTGCCTCCTCTCCTCGCTCTCTTTTGCGAATAAGTTAGCCACCATATATGCTAGTCGCTTGCTGCAGCTCCACATATATTTTTACCTTGCCTTACCTATGAGCTTAAATAGTCTTGATAGCGAGGGTGCGAGATTGTTGAGTCCCTGTGGCTCACAGATTACTATTACACCAGATGCAGGGCCTGATGATTCCGCTCCATGTGACACGCTCGAGCTCAAGTGGGAGTTCGACGAGGACTCTCAACGTTATTATGTTTCCTTTCCTGATGATCAGTAGTGGTGCCCAGTTGGGGGTGATCGGGACCATGTCGCATGTTGGGTTATCTTTTATTTTGGCGCCGTAGTCGGGCCATGAGTGTTTGGATGATGCAATGTTATTTATGTACTTGTTTGACATGGCGAGTGTAAGCCAACTATATTATTCCTTTTTATTATCTATATTACATGGGATGTTTATGATGATTGCCTGGCTTGCGACATATGCCTTCAATGCGATTATGCCTCTAAGTCGTGCCTCGACACGTGGGAGATATAGTCGCATCGAGGGTGTTACAGCCGGCCCCCTCTTTCCTTCTCCTCCTCTTCCTTTCCTTCCCCCTCTCCTACTCCTACTAGGAAAGGGAGGAGTCCTACTCCTAGTGGGAGTAGGACTCCCCCTCTTGGCGCGCCTCTCCCTAGCCAGCCGCCTCCTTCCCTTGCTCCTTTATATACGGGGGCAGGGGGCGCCCCGTAGACACAACAATTGATCATTGATCTCTTAGCAGTGCGCGGTGCCCCCCTCCACCATAATCCACCTCGATCATATCGTAGCGGTGCTTAGGCGAAGCCCTGCAACGGTAGCATCATCATCACCGTCAGCACACCGTCGTGCTGACGAAACTCTCCTGTGAAGCTTTGCTGGATCAGAGCTCGCGGGACATCATCGAGTTGAACGTGTGCAGAACTCGGAGGTGCCGTGCGTTCGGTACTTGGATCGGTCGGATCGTGAAGACGTATGACTACATCAACCGTGTTGTGCTAACGCTTACGCATTCGGTCTACAAGGGTACGTGGACACACTCTCCCCTCTCGTTGCTATGCATCACCATGATCCTGTGTATGCGTAGGAATTTTTTTGAAATTACTACGTTCCCCAACACTAGTGTGTGTGTGTGTGAAATAGATAGATTATGGTCCCGTACCCAATAAGATGGATATATGTGTGTGTGTTAGAGAGAGAGAGAGAAAGAGAGAGGGAGGGAGAGGGGGAGAGAGACTGAGGAAGAGGGAGGGAGTGTGTGTGTGAGAGGATTTGATGGTAAAAGGTCATCAATGACACTTGATATGTATGACAATATTAAATATAATATTAACATTATTAATATTGAACTCTTAAAATTAATGTGGCCCGTTGCAACGCACGGGTGTTCTTCTAGTGATTTGTATGTTTTGAAACGAGTGGTATGCATGTACAACCACTTGCCACTTGAAAATATCTTTAAGAAAGGCGACTTGAAATTATCAATCATATTAAAGCATCTCCAAAGTTCCGTACACTCGAGGAAGATGATCGTAAACCTTCCCCACGAAAGTGCCCTGTCAGCGAGTCATCGCCATCAAAGCACCACCACGCCCATCCATTGGAGACCCCGCCGTCACCACAGTGCCAACGCCCGCAGGCGCCACCGCCCGGGCGTGCGCCTTGTCGCCGCAACGCGCGGCTCCAGCGTCACGCCCCTGCTGAGCCATCACGTCTCACGCTACCACCACATGCCAGGGAGGAAGGAGGAGCTTCGCCCGACGATGGTAGGGGAAGGTAAGGAGGGAACCGAATCGATGGGGGGTAGGGTTCGCCCCGACGCCACTCGTTAGAGGACACATGCGAAGTGATTCTGAAACAAAACAAAACATGAGAACTTTTCTCGTGGATTTTTCATATATCTAGAATTTCTTTTTTATTTGCTAGGTGCCGGATGGATTTTTTAGGGGGGGGATGCAAGTTTTCAGAACATCATGTTCAGTGGGCCTAATTTTTCACGATGGCAAGCATGAGTGTGAGCGAGTCAATATGTGTTTGGATGGTAGAAAGACAGTGGTATCCCAACTCACCAGAGTTCAACTTCTATATTGGACATTGATGCTTGCATTTTTTTCGAATTTATTTCAGATCTTCTAATGATATGTGTTCATATGCGATGAAGGAAGGGGAGGAGGCGAATGGCCCGTGGGTGGGGGGAGCTAGGGTTTGTCCCGACGCTGCTCGCGAGAGCGTCACAGGCAAATTGACTCTGATAGGTGTTTTTTCATCTCCACATGAGAACTTCTCTTGTGGAGTTTTCGTATGTTTAGGATTTCTTTTTTATTTGGCTTGTGTCGTAGCTGGGTGCTGGGTGGATTTTTTAAGGGAAATTGCAAGTTTTCATGATATTATTTTGAGTGGGTCTAATTTTTTACGATGGTAAGTATGAGTGTGAGCGAATCAATATATGCATGGATGGTAGGAGGACAATGGTATCCCAGCTTAAGAAAGTTTAAGTTCTAGACTAGATATTGAGGTTTGAATTTTTCTAAATTTAGTTTAGACCTTTTAACGATGTGCGTTCAATGAAAAAAGACGTTTCTATCTAGTACTAAGACGTATTTCATCAATCTTAAAGTAATAAGCGACTCAGTCTCTAGGTGTTAATAGGATGTGCGTGTGTGCGTGAGTGTATGTGTGTATAGCGTCAGTGAAATCACGATTTTCCGTTAAAAAAACGAGTTTCCATTAAAAATGTCAGGTCTGGATCTCATTTTTTCCAACGTGGAAAGGAAAAGGAAAAACTCTCTTCGAACTTTATTTTCCAGCCCTCGCCTCGCCGCGCGGCCTCCCCCCAACTCTCTCCTCTCCCACTCTGTCTTCGCCGCCGCCGCCGCCGCCGCTGCCGCCCCGGAAATCTCCATCT
This sequence comes from Triticum urartu, assembly GCF_003073215.2. Lineage (NCBI taxonomy): Eukaryota > Viridiplantae > Streptophyta > Magnoliopsida > Poales > Poaceae > Triticum > Triticum urartu. Next base: position 22,806 of record NW_024113284.1, on the reverse strand, counting down.
CGAGCTCCCTCCCCTCGATGACCGTATGAGATGTGCGGCGGCGGCACGCTCTCTCCTCCCCCTCCCACCCGCCGCGGCGCCCATCCACACTCACACCGCATCCCCTTCCCTCGCCGCCGAGCTCGCCGCCGCCGACGCCCTCCACGCGCTGCTCTCCACGCTCCCGCCCTCCCTGCCCGCCCTCCTCCCCTGCCTCTCCCTCCTCTCGCCCCGCCTCACCCCGCACACCGTCTCCGATGCGCTCCTGTGGGCCGACCTCCCGGCCGCATCCCGCATCCGCCTCTTCCTCTTCTCCGCCCTCTCCCCGCGCCTCCGCTCCCCGCTGCTCCACTCGCGCGCCGTCTCCGTGCTCCTCTCCGGCGACCCCGACGCCGCAATGTTCGACGCCCTCGCCGACGCCCGCGCTGCCGGCCTCCCCGCCCCGTCCGCCGCATTCGCGGCGCTCGTCACCGCGCACGCCTCAGCAGGCCGGCCGCAAGAGGCCGTCGACGCCTTCTCCCGGATGGGCGACTTCGACTGCCGCCCCACCGCCTTCATCTACAACGCCGTCTTCAAGGTCCTCGTCGACAGCGGCGCGATCCTCCTAGCCCTGGCGCTCTATAATCGGATGGTCAGCGCCGGATGCCCGCCCAACAGGGCCACGTACAATGTGCTCATGGATGGGCTCTGCAAGCGGGGCATGGCGGGTGACGCCCTCAAGATGTTTGACGAAATGCTCGAGAGGGGGATCGTGCCGGACGTGAAGATCTATACTGTGTTAATCTCGTCCCTGTGCAGTGCAGGGAGGGCTGAGGAAGCTGCGCGTCTCATTGGCTCCATGAAGGAGAAGGGGTGCCCACCCGACGAGGTCACATACAACGCTTTCTTGAGCGGGCTCTGCAAGGCTGGCAGGGTTGATGATGCATTTGAGCGGTTGGAGCTGCTCCGAGAAGGGGGGTTTGCACTTGGATTGAATGGGTATAGTTGTCTGATAGATGGTCTGTTCCAGGCCGGCCGGTTTGATGAGGGCTTCAGTTATTACAAGGAAATGTTGGAGAAGAATGTTAAACCAGACGTCGTCCTGTACACGATAATTATCCGTGGTTGTGCAGAGGCTGGCAGGACCGAGGATGCCTTCTCATTACTCAATGTGATGAAGGACAAAGGGTTTGTGCCTGACACTTTCTGTTACAACACACTGCTCAAGGCTTTCTGTGATGTCGGCAACCTGGATAAGGCTCAGTCATTGCGGTCAGAGATGTTGCAGAATAATGTGGCCCTGGACTCAACAACGCACAATATCATGATATGTGGACTGTGCAAGAAAGGACTCATAGATGAGGCAATGCAGGTTTTTCATGAGATGGGAGAACTTGGTTGCCATCCGACGGTCATGACATACAATGCACTCATTGATGGACTCTATAGGGTCGGCAGGCTAGAGGATGCTCAGATGCTTTTTTATAAGATGGAAATGGTGAATAACCCCTCCTTGTTCCTTCGACTGACCCTTGGTGCCAACCAGGTGAGGGACAGCGAGAGCCTTCGTAAGCTGGTTGATGGTATGTGCGAATCTGGGCAGGTGCTGAAAGCTTTCAAGCTTGTTCGGGGTATAATAAACAGTGGAGTTGTTCCTGATGTTGTCACATATAACACACTGTTAAATGGACTCTGTAAAGCGAAGAATCTTGACGGCGCACTGCGGCTCTTCAAAGAGCTCCAACTTAAGGGAATCTCTCCTGATGAAATCACTTATGGGACTCTAATTGATGGGCTTTGGGGGGCACACAGAGAAAATGATGCCATGATTTTGTTCCAGAACATATTGCGGGGTCATGGTTCCCCTAGTTTGTCGATCTACAATACTATGATGAGATCACTCTGTAGGATGAAGAAATTGACGCAAGCAATCAACCTCTGGTTGGATTACTTGCCCAAAAAGTACAACCTCACACCAGAAGATGAAGTAATCGCTAATGCCCGTAACTGTTTTGAAGTAAGATCCCTGGATGAAGCAGTTAAGGAGTTAATCAAGATTGATCAAGAATACGACTCCGTTAGCTCAAACCCTTACACCATTTGGTTGATAGGGCTTTGTCAGGTAAAGAGAATTGATGATGCTCTTAGGATATTTCATACCCTTGAAGAATTTGGAATTGATGTCACACCCGCGTGCTGTGCTCTTCTTATCAATTACCTATGCTGGGACAGAAATCTAAATGCAGCAGTTGAAATCATGATGTATACATTGAGTAAACGTTTCATTGTGTCCCAAGCTGTAGGCAACCGTTTACTTAGGCGGCTTTGTATCCGTTATAGAAGGAAGGATGCACAGGCACTTGCATGGAGAATGCATCTTGTAGGATATGATATGGATGTATATCTCCACGAGCCTACAAAAACTTTGCTATACAGTCAATAGAAATATCTGTAGTGTTGTAGGACTACAGAGCTACCCCCAGGAGGGATGCTGATGTTTTGTCCTGTATCAATTTTGTTAGGTAAAACAACAAAATAGGGTGTGAGTCACTGATTTCTTACCTCTTGCAATGGATTTGTAACCCATCAGTTGAGTTGTAACTTCAATAATGCGGCAAAAAGTTTTATGTCAGCAACATGTTATACCCTCTTGTCAGCACTGTACAATAACATGCATTTACTCAGGGGAAAGCTGTGATACATTTGCACTGTTTGATTTTATTCTTCTCATCTGCATCTGGAATATGGTGCATCATAATGCGCACTGGATCAACAGAAACAATAAAAACAGGGCTCATGGCATATTTTCTGGTTCGAGTAATGCATGTTTGGTTGATCTTACTGTACTTAATGAATACACATACTAACTTTTACTGTTGCATTGTACTGCCTTCGAATTTATTTACCATCTTGTCATTCTGGAAATGAAAAATTGGCTGGGTAGATGCTCTGCAGGTAATACTTGACCGAACGAGGTTGTTTCCCTTGCTTGGTTATTTTATTATGCTACCGCACGACACTTACAATTAGCTTTCTTGTTTCTTTTTTCTGTGTTGAACTGCAGTATCCCTTTCTGTTGGAAGCCATGACATGATATTTTTTCGCCAAGAAAATCTTGGAAGTGGAGATATGTTCAATTAGATTGATGGTAGCTAGACAGCTGATGTTGCTACTACATAGTTGTATTATGGTTAATGATCTCAAGCAATTTGAATGGTCTAATAAGAAGAAAGCAACTTAGCAAAATTTGATTAATTGCAAGAAAATTACTGGGTCGGGAATTTTATTTGCCTTAATTTAACATTTTATCTAAAGTTCAGAAAAAAGTGACTTGTTCTGTTTCTCATCCTTTAACGAGAGATTTAGTTTGACTGTCAAATTTTGATAACTATGTGAATAACATAGCATAATGTCCTTGTTAACCTTTCAACCATTTGCAGCAAATTCACTACAGAATACACACTTGACAATATGAAGTAAATGAGGTTACCAGGGCGTGCCTTCTATTATGATACACTGAATCAGGTCAGCTGCTGCCTCTAAATCAGTTTTTAGGTCTTAGTTGCTGGCCACTGCTTGTAAAGATTTTTAGTTTGCTTGTGTGACAAATCGGGGTGTGAACTCCTACGGATCACATGGACGATTTTGAACCCCAATCTGGAGCGGCCTTCGAAGTCCATTCCACACAGAAGTACTCCCTCCGATCCATATTACTTGTCGCTCACACGGATGTATCTAGACTCTAGACTTTCTAGATACATCCGTTTGAGCGACTAATTAATATGGATCGGAGGGAGTAATTGTGATCCAGGTGTCCAGATTATATCATGTTAACATGTTGCTGGGTAAACCTTGATTGCGCTATGCATTGGACAGGTGATTTCATGTTATTTGTGAATACCCATTATAGCATGAGTTTCATGATATATTTAAATATAAACTTTGATATATCCACTTCTCAGGCAGACAATGTTTTTCCTGTTGTGGCACCTTCAAATACATTCAAAATCTTAGAAATGATATATGTGATTTTGTTATTGAAGTATGTTAATATCACACTGCATATCAAATTGCAGATTTCCTCAAGCAGTTGAGACTTGAGAGGTATAAATGATAGTTTGGCAAACAGTATTTTTCTTTTTGTAGCAATCTTCAAGCACATTAAAAAGCTATGGTTTTTTTTCTCTCATTCATATATGGACGCCTCTAACATAGAAATGGTTAAATTAAGATGGTTTTTGTGCTTCTTTTCGTGGTATGAGTGCACTCATATCCAAGATTTTTTCCTTACATTGACTATGATTCCAGAATTAGCACATGTTGGGCGGCAAATTATTTGCATTTCAGAGTGTTGCTACAGTCATTATCAACATGATACTATTATCACTGCCAAGGGTATATGAGTGGCACCCAAATGAGTGAGTACTGCTGTTGTGTCTTGTTGCACAACCAACGGTATCTAGGACACTTAATGGTTGTTTGTGTCGATGTAATTTGCATTGTACTGCCCTGATGTTATTTCGGATAATAATTTTGAACTGCTGGCAATGGGTGGTGTAGTTATTCGCCCCTAGGCGCTAGCTATCCAAAGAATCAATAGTCAACCAGTCTGTACACGGGAGTTTTTATTTTTGTTTTGATGTTGTTCAGGAAAACCTGTCTAGCGCACATGAACATCTAAATGTGTCCTAAGTATTGCACAACTAAGTTTTATGCTATTGATTTTATGCTGAGATTCGTGTGGCTATTTTCTCTTTATTTTCTTTTTTCTTTTTATGTTTGCCTTTTCTTCTCTTTGAACTGGCATCTTGTGATTGATGCACTAAATCAGCGTGAAACTGTGATTTTTAGCCTAGTTTGTGTTTTCATCCGAGCCAAAAGATGTTTCTTTCCAGTTCATGCAATGTATGGTCTTCGCCAGAGTTCTGTGTTGGCCGGTGGAATTTTCAGTCAAGGGCTATTTAATTTTGACTCTTCCTGGTGAATGTGATTTTGCAGACCATAAAGTTTGTTATGGTGCGGCTATTTCGTGATTGCTCCTATCCTTGCGCTGCTCCTAGTGTGTCTGTGTGTGTATCCAACAGATCACACGTCCTCTTTTATGAACTGTTACTGCGCCGGTGTACGGAAACTAATACACCCTCTGCTCCCAAATATAAGATGTTTTGGCAGCAATTCAATTTAAACTGCCAAAGGGTCTTATATTACAAACAGAAGTAGTACATATCAACTGTCTTTGTTGCATGGTAGCTAGAAATCTCTGGTGGTGGTGACCGACCTGCAGTTGTAGCCTGTATAAAAAGTGGTTGAATACCCAGTTTGGGCCTGGAGCGTCTAACACATTGTCCGAGACTGCGCAATTCCCGGAATCTGAAAACAAACAAACGCTGTGAGTGCATTGAAATGTTTTGGTTGGTCATAAGGGTGAAGCTGAGTATGTGACACCTGAATCAGCCTGGTTTTGGCACCATGGCGAGATTAGCTCGAAATCCCCGCAGCACTTCATAGACTGGAAATGCCACTACGCATGCACAATGAGGATCATATGGGAGTCCTCGTAACTAAGAATATGGAAGTCCTCGTAACTAAGAATCTAGAGTATCGTTTTCATCACTAAATACAGTTTGTCAAATTTCACATAGTTGGGCTCTGGAAAAGTACACTGTGAATAGATTACAGGATCAAACCCACCCGTAGTCGCAGCTGCTGCCAGCCAGGTCTGCCTGCTTTTTTGCTACGAGAATGATTAGATTCGACTACACGAAGGTAGCGCTAGGGTTTCAATGGGTCAGTTGGTCTAATCAACAACCCCTTGACCACACCACACCCAACAAAAGCCTTTGAGGCCAGCAGCTCAATCAAAGTACTAAAACCCTGACAAAAAGAGCCGTCGGAATATACACGACCCCTTTTCCATTTAGCAACAATGTCAACCATGATTGCTTTCCCACTCACTCTCCTTCATCACTAGCTATGCCTGCTACTTTGGAATAAAATCGCATGATTGGAGATGGCCTTTGCTATACATTCTGCCAACTCAGCGTTCTCTGCATTTTACTCTGCGTGCCACTGCCTCCGTTCACAAATATAAGATGTTTTAAATATTTTAATATGTACTGCATACAAACTAAACTTAATAAACAAACACAATAAAACGTGTGTGTGTCTATATATATACAACCTGACCACAACCTGCCCTGCCCCGCTAGTAGTACGTTGAACTTCCCTGTGAACTAGGTTAAACTTCCGTCAACATTGTCCAAATGGGGCTTGCGATATACCGTTGGAAAGATATGGACACCAATATCATGACCCAACTTAAATTTTTGGCAAAATATAAGCGGTTTAAGAGCAGTTTTAAAAACCGTTTTTTCTTCGCACAAAAAACGTGAATCGTATTTTCGATTGCATTTCTAAACCGTTTATCGGAATGAGGCATATAATATGGCGTTAGAAAGCTGCTACAAAACCGCTCCTTCCACATGTTGAAAGTTTTCTCTAATTCCTTATGTTTAAAAAGTAATTTGAAAAAACGTAAAATTCCGTAAACCGAACAGCTGAGTTCGTTTTTTCGATGTCATTTCTAAACGGCTAATCCAATGGAGGCATATGATACGGCGTTGAAAAGCTTATGAAAATGCGCTACTTTTTCATCTTGACAGTTTTTTTTCTAATTTTGAATGGTTTAAGAGTAATTTAGAAAATAGTCCGAGTCCTACCGAGTTCGTATTTTTGAGCTAATTTTTTAACCGTGCGTCCGAATGCAGCAAATGATATGGCGTTGGAAAGCTTGAACAAATGCGAAACTTTTCAGTATGTATTGTTTCTCCCAATTCTTTACGGTTTTAAGTCAGTTTCGAAAATGGCAAAAACCGTATTTTCGCTGTAATTTCTACGAACTTTATCGGAATGGGGCAAATAATATACCGCTGAAAAGCTACGGAAAATGCGAAACTTTTTCATGTTGATGGTTTTCTCTGATTCCTAGCCGTTTTCAAGTAATTTCGAAAATGGCGGGATCATGCGTTCTGCCTTTATCGCGAAACAGGTTCTTCGAAAATGCACCGTGTGAAGAACCTGAACTTCTCGGCGCGTGTACCTGAACTTCACTTTGTTTTTCACGTGCTTTTTTTGCTCGTAGGTCTCCATCCACCGCTCGTAACTCTCCATCCATTCACCGGAATTGAGCAGGTGATATACCGATGGAAAGCTGTTGTAATCACGCAAGTTTCCCGTGTTGATCGTTTTTTCATACTCGCGACGATTTTAAAAGTTTTTCATCTAAAATTCATTCAGCGTAGTAGTTGAACTTCCTGCTGTTTTCACGTTGAACTTTTGTGACGTATTTTTGTTTGTAATTTTCTCATCCATTTGTTAGTGTTACACAAATAATATTTCTTTTGTATAAACCTATCTCACAATTTTTTTAACTTTCTCCAATTGAGGACTTGAACTTATATCAACAAACTTTTAGTCTTTGCTTTTTTATTATTTTTAATACAAAATGCACACCATGTAGTACGTGAACTTCCGGCAGTTATCAATCTGAACTCCTCTCGGTTACGTGAAAATATCTGAGTTTTTTTATGAATTTTTAATCTGATTTTCTTAATCCTTTATGAATTTTGAAGCGCTCTATTTTCAAAAGTTGACCTTCTTGATATTTTATTTTTGAACTTCTTGTTTCCATTCTTTAATAATGAGGAAAATCTGAGTTTTTTATAATCGTCGAACTTCTCCATCTTTTTAATATGGACTTCCTCGTTTATTTATTAATCATTTTTTACGAATTTTGAAGCGCTCTATTTTCAAAAGTTGAACTTCTTGCTATTTTATTTTTGAACTTCTTGTTTCCATTCTTTAATAACGAGGAAAATCTGAGTTTTTTTATAATCAACGAACTTCTCCATCTTTTTAATATGGACTTCCTGGTTTTTTTCTTAATCTTTTTTATGACATTTTGAAGCGCTCTATTTTTTTTTTTAAAAATGAACTTCTTGTTATTTAATTTTTAAACTTCTTGTTTTCCATTCTTTTAATAACGAGGGAAATCTGAGTTTTCTATAATCATCGAACTTCTCCATCTTTCTAATTTGGACTTCCTGGTTTTATTTATTTCAGTAACGGAAAAAATCCTACTTTTTGATAGACATCGAACCGCTTCGTTCAATTTGAACTTCTAGGTTTATTTTTAATATAACTTATTCATTATTTTGAATAGACCTTATTGGTCTTATTCTTTAGTAACCGAAAAAACTGAGTTTTTCAAATAAATATCAAACGCTCTGCTTTTTAAAGTTAAACTTCTTTGGTTTTATTATTTAGTAAAGAGAAAAAACTGAGTTTTTAATATCCATTGAACTACTTCGTTTTTTAAAATTGAACTTCATGGTTTTAATCTTTAGTATCGGGGAAAATCTAAGATTTTTATAAACATCAAACAACTTATTTTTATAAACATCGAACCACTCACTTATTTAAATTAGAACTTCCATATCTTTTTAGACTTTAAATTTTTACTCCTTTTGTCGTATATGAAACACACTCCATGTAGGAGGAACTATTTTCAGATAGAGCATTTTTTGTTTCAAATTTGTAATGGAATGAGAGAATTATTTTAAAAGACCCAACATTTTCTTTGATCTACCCATGTTACTTAAATCTCAACGTCTAGAGTTAACATTTTATCGATGAGGTTTTTTTTTCTTCTTCTTGGTTTATAAAGATCGAACTTCTCCATTATTTTAAATTGAACTTATTACTTTTTCCTATTTTTTTAATGCAATTTAATATCACACCTTTTCATGTTTCTCTCCAAATGTTGCAAATTCATCCGAAAACAAATGAGCTTCAACCAAAATTATATCAACCTTTTTTTGTGCGAGCAAGTATGATGTGTTTTTCCTTAGTTCCATGTTTTTGTTGTGTTTGTTAACTTTTTTCTTCCAATGTTTTGTCCGAACTTCACTTGTCAGCATGTCCGAACTTCTAGAATTATTTTAGAAATAGCGAAATCCCTTTTTATAGAATCTTGTTGGATTGCTCTATTATTTTTAATGTGTTTACTTTTTCTCATTTCGAACTTCGATGATCATAATCTTTGAACTTCGTTAATTTTATGTCTTGTTTTGTGAACTAACCATCTTCTCCTATTTAATTCCATACTTTTTGTTTATTGTATGTTCTTTTGTTTCTAATCTCCCTGCTTCTCATTTCTTTTTTTGCTGAAAAAATAATAATACGTGAACTTAGAATAGTTACTGAACATTTTTTGCAGCATATATATTTAATTGATCTTTTCCAATAAAAATGATATTTTCTTTGTCTTCGGACAGTTTTCAATTTTTGCAATAGTACTGCTAGAGAGAATTTGTTCTCACGAGCATTGCAACGAGGACCTTGAGAATATCAATTTGCAAGAAGAAGAAAAATCATATTTTTTCCTTTTGCACAAACTACTGTATGAAGAATTATCACACTTCACAAAGGTCATTTAGCCACAAGACTGTGGGCACACAGACTTAAAAACAGGAGGTGCGCCATATTTTTTTATGAACACCAAGTTTGATTCATAAACTAAAGAGTATACAGATCAAAATGTTTTAAGTACACACAAGAGTCCATAAGCTTTCCAGATAACAACATGTTGCATCAGAAATTACAATTATGAAGAAGTTAAGAAACAAAAAACAAGAGGAAAAACATGTCTGAATGCAAAAACATCTCTGAACCTTCCATCCACATAACTCTGAAACTTCAGTCTTCATTCAAACTGTGTGATCTACTGCTGCAAAAAAGGATGAGTAATACTGGAGGTTCTACACCACCGTGTAATGTAGTTTTTTCATCCGGTAGGGGAGGAGGGAGCAGCAGAAGGAAGAAGGTCGGCACACGTGTGGAGAGAAGGCCATCTTTGGTCCAAGACGAAGGTCGGGAAGAGGATGGCCGGCGACACACGAGGGGAAAGAAGAAACCTTCTGTACAGATCGGCCAAGATTTTTTTAGGTACACACCACATGATGAACAACACAATATTATTTTTGATACAGAGAAGGTTCATTCACACGTATACCTGAACAAAGTACAAATCCCCAATTTGATAGACAAATGATCCATCCACAACTAACCCATGCAAATTTTTTATACCAAATCTTCCTGAATTGAAATACCTGCCGAATTTTGGAACTAAAAAAGGGTTCAAACTAAAATATCCGTCGAACCTGAACAGAAACCGGTGTCAGATGTTGTCGAGGTGCTCGGCAATGAGAAAGGAGCTCAGGGCGAGGGAAGTTGGGCGCCACTGTCACGCCAGCGAGCTCGAACGACCATCAGAACTTTGACGGCGGCAAGGATCAAGGGAGGAGCTGACGGCAAGGATCCAGGGAGGAGACGGGATGCCTGGCGGCACGGCGGAGGAAGCGGCTGCGTGACGGAGGCGAGCTTGGGGGCAGCCGGGCAAGGATGTGCGGCGGCGCGGCGGAGGAAGCTGGGTTGGGGGCGGGGTTGCGCAACGGCGCGACGGAGGAGCCGGGCTTGGGGCGGGGATGTGCGGCGGTGGACGGCACCGGCGGGCGTGATCTACAAGCGACGGTTGCTTCACCAGGGGGCGCGGCGTGGTGCCGGTGGGGAGGGGCGCTCCGGGGCCGACGGGGAGGCGGGGGCGCGGCACGGTGCCGGCGGGGGGGGGGGCAGGGGCGGCGGCCGGGTCAGGGGCTCGTGTCTGCGGGGGGGAATCGGGGGAGACGAGACTGAGCTGCGGGAGGCGCGAGGTTGGGCTTTTTTTATGTCGGGGATGTGTTTTCTACATCTCGGGAGCAGCTGATCGGGTCCTTATTGGGTGGATCGTGATCCGAATAACTATTCTAATCCTGGGATTAGAATAGTGTTGTCAGAATAGTTATTTTGATAACACTTCCGTACTGCATGCTCAATGCGAGAGCACTGCATTATAGAGACTAGTGAACTTCGTGTCGGAAAAAACTGCGCGTACTATTTTTTCGGTACTATTTTCGCTCTAATTTGTTAACCGTTTATCGGAACGAGGCGTGTAATATACCGTTGGAAAGCTACGGATTAGGCGCAACTTCGCCATGTTGAACACTTTTCGAGATTCCTCACAGTTTAAGAGCAGTTTTGAAAATGGTGCGGCCCACAACGAGTGGCAGCGAGCGTTTTTTCACATTTTTTTTCTAAACCGCTCGTCGGAATGAAGCAAATGATACACCGTTGGATAGATATCGTCGAGGCGCATCTTTTTCATATCTATTTCTTTCTCTAATTCGTTACGGTTTAAGAGCAGTTTTAAATTTACTAAATCGCGGAGTTCTGTTTTTCAAAAAAATTCAAATTTTTGGTACTGTTTTCTCTTTAGTTTTTTAACTGTTTGTCGAAACTAGGCGTGTAATATGTCGTTGGAAAGCTATGGACAAGACGCAACTTTTATATGTAGAAATGGTTTTGAGATTCTTTACGGTTTTTAGTTAATTTCGAAAATCATGCGGCTGATGACGAGAGGCAGTGGCCGTTTTTCGCGAAATTTTTACAAACCGCTGATCGGAATGATTCAAACAATACGCCATTGGAAAGATATCAAAGAGCCGCAACTTTTTCATGTAGAACACTTTCTCTAATTCTTTACGGTTTAAGAGGAATTTCGATTTTACCGAAATGCGGACACTCTGTTTTTCGCGACACCTAAATCGACGTGGGTACTTCATCCGACTGAAAACCGCACTGCTTTGGACGAAAAAGCCGCACTACATCAGACGGGTAAGAGAACTGCATGGTTTCTTTTATTCAAACGTAATTTTTTTCAAGGACGAGAAAGTAGAGTGCACTTCACATCGGGTGTAAATGAACCACAACACTGTCAAGAAGTGAACCGCATTACTTATTTGTGGTACGTAAATTTTCCTAAACGAGGTGGAGTGCACTTCATGTCGAGTGTTGATGAACCGCACGACTATGAAAAGTGAACCTCCAGACTACCGTAAACGGGTCGTACCGCATCAGACAGAAAACCGCACTTCATTGGACAGACAAGTGCACTGCATGATTTTCTTTTTTGTGGGACGTAAATTGTCCCAAACGAGGTGGAGTGCACTCCTTCATACTAAAAACCGCACTTCATCAAAACAGACAAGTGTACTGCATAATTTCCTTTGTCGGATGTAAATTTTTCCCAAGCGAGAATGTGGAGTGCGATTCATGTCGGGCCTAAGTGAACCGCAACACTATCAAGAAGTGAACCGCAATATTTATTTTTTGTCCCCGTAACAATTTTCTGTACTACACCACTTTTTGTTTCAAAAAATAGTTAGATTTTAGTAGTTTTTCTTTAAAATGAATTGCATTTTTAGAGGGGATGTGAACTTCTCAAGAGTTTTTATTATCCTGTTTTTCTTCACCAAGTAAACCACAATAGGATTTACATCAAACTGCATCTATCTTTTAACATTATTGACAAATAGGTCGCTAGATTTTACTCAACAGGTGTCAAAACTAAAATACAAATACAACCTGTAAGTGCATCTAGTGCCACCCCTAGTTGGTTTTGGAGTATTGACGACAAACCTAGTTGAGGGACTAATGTGTTTGTGAGAATTGCAGGATAACACAGGTAGAAGTCCCTCATTGATTCGGTTTTCCTACCAGAGATGACCCCTAAAAATGTATGAAGACATTGAAGTCAAAGGTGGTATATGAAGATATTCACATTGAAGACTATGACAAGAGAAGACACCACATGAAGCCTATGGAGCTCGAAGACTTAGATCTTTCGTAGTTCTCTTTCTTCTGTGTTGAGTCATAGGAACCACCGTACTGTTAAGTGGGGTCCAAGAGAACCAGTCAGAATGACTGAAGTGATGCTTAAACAAAACCTATGTCTTCGAGTGAAGACTTTGAGAGCGAATCTTGTCCAGAGTCGGGCAAGTCAGCTTTGCTTGAAGCCCAAGTAAAGTTGCCGTGTGATTTTGAAATCTGACCGTTGAAACACGTGTCAGTTCCTTAGTGACCTAGGGTCATTTCGGACAAATCAGGTCGGGTTGCCAAATGGCTATAAATAGCCCACCCCCTACAACCATAAACGGTTGGCTGCTCAGATTCAGAGTATGGCTTTTGTCGTTTGAGAGCAACCCACTTCGAAGCCTTTGAGAGAGAATTCCTTGCGAGGATAAAGCCCTAACCACCCAGAGCCAAAGAGAATTATGCATCACTTAAGTCTTCTTGTCTGTGTGATCTGAAGACTTATTACACTTGAGGATTGTGCATCCTCCAGCCGGTTAGGCGTCGCGTTCTGAGCATCCAAGAGACATTGTGGATTGCCGGTGAACAAAGTCTGTGAAGGTTTGGGAGTCTACCTTGAAGACTTACCAGAGTGATTGGGCGAGGTCTGTGTGACCTTAGCTCAAGGGGAATACGGTGAGGACTGGGTGTCCTGAGCTGCGTGTTCAGGACTGGGTGTCCGGGACTGTGTGTCCTAAGGTTTAAATACCTAGCCACCCTAACCAGACGTACAGTTGTCACAGCAACTGGAACTGGTCCAACAAATCATTGTCTTCAGCGAGTCACTGGTTTCATCTTCCCTTCCCTTTACTTACTATTACTCCTTGTGAAGTCATTGTATGTTCGCACTATCTTTTGTCTTCACTGAGTGACTGCGTGTTCTGTGTGGCTTCACAATATCTTCCTACCTGATCCTTACTACATTGCTGCTATTAGTCATTGTGCTTTCACTCTATTGAATACTTGACTATGGCTTGCCTAGTGTAGTCTACCTTCCGCTGCAAAGTAATAGGTTTATTTCTATCGTTTGTCTTCGTAACTTCCACGTTTTGAAGACTTTCATAAAAATCGCCTATTCACCCCCCCTCTAGTCGGTATAACGCACTTTCACAACCGGTTCCTTTTTTTCTTTTGCACAACTGCTCACAGTAAGTGTACTGCTTTCTGGAGTAAACGATGGTCGTGTGCTACCACTGTTTTGGACTAAAGTGCTGCACCATTTGTCGTTGTTGAGAAGAAACAAAATAATTTTGCTAGTACTACACCACTTTTTGCTAGTGCACTGCATGACTAAGTAGAAAACTAACGACAATTTTGCGAGTACTGCACCACTTTTACGAGTGCACTGCATGACTAAGTATAAAACTAACGACCAGACAACCTCATGCAATTTTTCTGAAAATGAAAAAACAATCAACTTCACAACAGCCACCGGCAACACACGCGTCGCGAACCGCATACACACACGCGTTGTACTGCATGGATGTGCCAGTGGACTTCACGGAGGGAGGCTCGCTGTCCAAACTGTATGATCAGGGAAACAGAAAAAAATGCAATGCGGCATCAAACCGCACTCTACCACTTTCTTCCTGCAAGAACAAGTAAATTGAACCTCATGAGCAAACAATAGTGGGCTACATTTACACTTGATAAGAAAAACACCAAAACAACGATCTGCTCCAGGACCATAGTGCACCCAGTTTCTCCCAGGAGCGAGCCTTCCTCCATGCAGTTTCTCCCAGTAGTCTGCATGCCAAGATGTGGTTTCTCGTCAGAGGACATGAGGGGGAAATGCAGAAGCAATGAGAAGATGCAAGTCACAAACGAACCGCGTGCCGAGCTCATCCCTGGTGCATGAATGGCCGATGGATCCGGCGCCCGGCGTAGCAGCGCGCGAGGCATCCGGTGGAGGAGATTGGCCGGGAGGAGGGAAGGGCGATTTCCGGCGAGGTCGACGGCTTCTTGACCCCCGAAACCTCCCTAGATCCTACACCCCATCACGTCGCGGTGGTTGAAGGCGTGGCCAAATCCGGCGGCGGGCGGACCATATCCATCCAGACGTGGCTTGGGGGAGGATGGCTGGGAGAAACGATGGCGCCGCTGCCTGCGCACGACGCCGTGAGTGGAGGAGGGAGGGGGGTCCGCCCGCCAGCGCGTGGTGATAGAGCTTGTCGGATCCGCCGCGAGGGAGATGAGGATGTGGGTTGGCTCGTCGGATCTGCCGCGGGCAGCAGGGGGCCGCTAGCGCCTGCCTCCTGGCCGGCCTCCTCTCGGTGGCGAGCGGGGGAGTTGCTCGACGGGGCCTCCCTGCCGGAGAGGGAGAGGACAACCCGGGCCTCGGCGGCGCGGTATAGAGGCACCGGTGTGGACCTCGCCGGATCAGGCGCCAGGCTGCGCGAGCGGACGGCTTCCACGTCGAGGGGTCGGTGGCGGCCGGATCCGTGGTTTGTTGCCGCACCAATGGTCGTGGCGGCCGTATCCGGTGGCTGAGGCCGCGCCGGGGGCCGAGGGCGGCCGGATCCCGCGGCCCGCCATGACCGCTTATGGTGCGGGAGAAAGAAGAGGGTGGCAGCCGGCATAGAAGGTGGTGTCGTCGGGCGCGGCCGGAGGAGGTGGTGGGCGGCGCGGCCAGAGGAGGTGGTGGGCGGCGCAGCCGGAGAAGGTGGGGAGGGAAGTGGGGCGGGGCGGGGGGAGGTGGTTGTCTGGGAGGGGGAGCAGAGAGTTTGGAGGTCATGGGGAGAGTGAGCGGCGTAATTCTCTTTTTGCCCCGTGCAGCTCAGTCTTTTCCTTTTGCAGGGTTAGTTGATAGCTACTGGTCAGCTCGGTACTGTTGTCAGAATAAGTGGAAGTGTTATTAGAATAAGGTTTTAAGGGGTGTTATCATAATAGACCCACCCTATATATATATATAGGGTCGCGCTATTCGTCACCCTGGGTGAGGAATAATTATTCTTCACCCCCTCTCTATTTTACCATCAATGCACCGTAATTTTACGTTCCGTAAGTTTTCTCTTATTTCCGACGCAAAAAGAGACCGTAAGAAAATATATAATCGCCATAAAAAATATTTTATGTTATGTAAAATTACAAACGTAAAAACATAGTCTAAAATACACATAAACTGGAAATTTTCTTGTCTTATGACCGATATTTTTATTTTCTTATGTCAAATTTTACGTAGTGAATAAATAGGAATGTAACTATTTGAATTTCAAACGTAATTTAATTATGAAATGATCATAAGATTACCTCGGGTGAAGAATAACTTATTCTGCACCCTGGGTGATGAATAGTAACACTATATATATACATCCGATTCGTAAAAAATGTTAAAACATTTTATGTTTGTGGAGGGGGACTTCAATATAATTAGAAGGAGAGACGAAAAAAATAATGACAACTTCGATGAAAAATGGCCATTTATGTTCAACACGATTATTGAGAGTCTCGATTTGAGGGAGATTGACCTCACCGGGAGACAATTTACATGGGCAAATCTATTAGAGTTGTGTCGAATATTATCGTACAAGGTAGATTACAGTTGGACTTGGTTTTGGACTATGTGTAGACAGAGTAGGAGTTGTATCCTAATAGGACACTTGTATCCTAGGCCTTTCATATATATCGGGGGTAGACAGACGATGTAACCTATGCCAATATAATAGCACATGCACGTAGAGAAGCCGGCGGCGTGTGCCGGCGCCCGGACGGCCTGGGTGCAGTATTGTAGTGGTGTCATGGGAAGGAGCGTCCGTAGTCAGGTTCCGGAAATGTAGCCATATCGGTGAACCTCGTTAACAAATCTCGACGTCGTGTTTATGTGATTGATTGGTTCTTGGAAGATCGACGGTGACCTCAAATTTATTCTAATTAATGGTATCATGAGCAAAGATTTGATGTTCGAAGGTCATGGATTATTGATCTAGAGGAGAGGAGGTGTGCCAATTTCGTATGGTTCGCGTACATGGAAGCGGAGAGGAGCCAAGACGATGGGTTTGACACTGCGCGTGATGTGCCTGCAATGATATCGGCATGGTAAAGCAATTGGGAATGTGACGGTTCTCGGCGGATTGAACAAGACGGTTTGCATGATGAGATCGATGGAAGCAGCGTGGCGTACGTGCGGCTGGACGGCGACCAGTCAATCAGCAGCAGGCGCGTGGCGGCGGCGGCGCGATGGATCGATCCAGCGTATGCCCTAGCCTAGCGTGCGGACGCTGTGGACAAGCGGGCCAGGCCTGAGCCAGCAGGAACGTACAGGGAGGAGCAGGCTGCTGGTCTTGACCGGTGTAAGAGATCGCGTTCGAGATTTGTTAAAAGAAAAATAAGGGCGCCAGGTACCATGTGTAGCTATTCATCGGGAGCAAGACAAAGAGCACTAGCAGGATGGAGAAGGTTTGGAGCTGCACGTGAGCAAGGGTAAATGGAACTTTTGATTTTGTGCACAGGAAGGCTGCTAGAGGAATTCTTCGATGGGCAAATTTGATAATTTTGACCTCGAGACTCGAGACGAAATCAAATCACAGAATGAACTATCCGTAAAACTATTTCATGTGGCTGATCTTTTTGTATGGCGCCCGACACGCAGACGCCACATCTTATGATGCAGCGCCTAGCTCTCGGGCGTTGCACCTCTGTCCACCGTGGCAGCCTCTGGACCCGCACCCAGCAGCGCAACGCCTCAGAGCTAGGCGCCGCACATGTAATATGCAGCGCCTAGCGCTCGGGTGTTGCACTGTGACTTATTCAGCCACGGCGGCCCTCTCCTCCCCACCCCATTGCACCAGTTACAGAAACAGATTTGTACGCGGCGGCGGCCCTCTCCTCTCCCCCTCCCAATCCCCTCTCCCAAATCTTTCAGATCTGACGATTTGGTCCGTGGATTCCTTCACCAATCCATCCTAGAAGGTACTCTTCTCCGATTCCCTTCTTTCTATCCATATAATGGATGCTATTTTGAAGATTTTGATGAACCTTTGTTTGATTTGATTAGATTAGAATGTTGCATGTATTAGATACCTAATTTTGCAACCCTAGTTTAGTTGATTTTATTGAAAAGATATGGTTTGGATATATAGGTTGACATGTTATTTTATATGGAAAAGATATATGTATTTAATCTTGCATGAAGTAGGCCTAGTTTAGTTTATTTGTGTTGAAATTATATTCGTATTGACAAGAATGCTTTGGATACATATGCTTTGAATTTTGCATATAGTAGGCATACTTTAGTTTATTTGTATTCAAAAGATAATCGTGTTGACAAGAAAGCTTTGTTTGAAATTGTTAGGGTGGTTTGGCTTCTCGATGATCACAGGGACCATCAACACCGGTCGTACGTTATGTCGGTGGAGCAGCGGGTAATAATGATAATAGCCGGTGTTATGAATTTCGTGTTTATTTGAAACACGAATGCCCCATATGTGATTTTATGATTTGTTTGTTTGTAGGAGCTTGCACCTCTGAAGCTTCGGTCTCATGGGGTCAACCTAGGGGGGATGCGCTATGATGAGCGATACACACCGTATGTAAGGGAGACATGAATTCTCCCTTTCATTCAGTTGGTCAGCCGTTGACGCCACCCCACAATGCTGCAACAATCACCACGCTTATTGATCGTTGGAGGCCGGAGACACACAGTTTCCATCTTCTGACCGGGGAGATGATCGTGACACTCCAGGATATTGCTATGATCATCGGTCTTCCTATCGATTGGAATCCTCTATGTATGAACACCAATTATGATGGGTGACGTGCGCAAATGCATGCCCTTATCGGTATGGTTCCTCCGGAGCCTCGGGAACCAGAAGCAGAAGACAAGAAGAAGGAAAGAGTCACGGCCGGTGCTCCTTTCGGTTGGATTGCATGGAACTTTGGTACTTGCCCCGAGGAAGCTAATGAGACATATGCTCGTGTCTACATGTGGTACGTTATATCCAGGACTATGTTTGCTGATGGCATAGGCAAGAATGCTCCATGGATGTGGCTGAAGGCGTTGACCGTCTTCGATAGCAAATGGAGTTGGGGTTCGGCGACACTGGTTTACTTGTATAGACAGGTATGAAGTTGTTTCTTTTTCACTTCATTGCTATATTATCAATGCAATCTTCCTGTTAATTCAACCATTTTCTCTTTTATGTGCAGTTGGACGAAGCCTATTGTAGGCCATCTGGAGGTATTCGTGGTTGTATGCTCACACTTTTCATATGGAGCTGGAAGCATTTGCTAGTTGGATGACCGAAGACCGTCAAGTACGAGGATTGGGACGACAAAGACGACCCACCATGGCTCCCTACTTGGGCTTACAATTAGGATGTGTTAAATGAGACGACGGATGATCCCTCAGTCATGTACAAGTTGTACAAGAGCGAGTTGGACATGATCACGGCTGAGCAGGTGAGTCGACATTGCATAAGTGATTCTCATGCTTCTACCGTAACTCGAAATCAATTTTGCATTCTATGCTATTTTGCAGGTGGAATGGGAGCCGTATGGAAGAGGGGATAGTTTTGGTGACCCTATAGAGTTCAGGCTGAATCCAATGTGCACTCGGGATAGGGATTTTTGGCATATGCGGTGCCCATTCATATGCAACTGGGCGGTTGAGCTTCACCTGCCACATCGGGTGTACCACCAGTTTGGTTTGTTCCAGCCACACCTGCCGGAGTGGGAGGACACAGACAAGTTGCTACACATGTAAGATATAATTAACCTTGAGCACTTAGCAGCTTCTCGGCGGTTTCGATGGTGCTAATATTCTGTTTCTAACTTGCAGGTTGGATAGGAAAAGGCAGCGGAAGATCCAGGATTGGGCCAAGCATCACAGGAAGTATGTCGTGCAGTTCGCGCTTAGTGTAGAGCAAGCTAAGGCTGGAAAACGAGCCCAGCTTCGTGAGCATTGCCCGATCGCGTTCAACAACTATCTCACATGGTTTCTTGCAAGTACCCGTGTGGAGGTATGCAAGCCGACGTATGCTGAGGAGATTTTGGAAGATCCCACCGTTTCGATGAGCTAATCCAGCACGAGTACAACGCCTTAGTCAGGAAAGGCAACTCAGTCCCTTCAGCTCCAATGATGAACTTTGTGGTATTTGCTCTTTTTGCTTTTCCATTTGCACTATTCACATCTTCGCTTGCCTAACACGTTAATACTGTTTCTGTTCATAGCGTGCCCAGATCAAGAAAGCAACTGATGAGACTGAGACTATTCTGGAGACAACCCCGGTTGGGAAAAGCGATGGGGAAGGTGCACTTCAAGCATTCATTAAGGTTCACGTCTCCTTCAAACTACCACTTAACATGTGTTGCTACGTTCGATAGCTCATTCACTTATACATGTTGCAGCGCCAGGGCCAAAAGTTAAGGCGGCTATCAAACCCTTTCAGTTGTCGTGACCCCGAATATGTATCACCTGAACGGTCTAGGTCGGCGACACCATCAGATCCCACTTCTGGCCCTGCCGATCCTTTGGATGATGAGGATGTGGGTGTGGTCACCCAAGAGGTATACCATGAGCATATATTGAATTATTGATGCATTGCTAACTTTATCCTCACACATGGTATTTTCCATATCTTTTGTTGTTGTAATAGGTTCCTGATAATATGACCTTGGGGACCTATAAAGTTTGGTCAGCATACGAGTTAAAGCATAGGAAGGGAATCAATAAATACACACCTGAAGACTTCACCCAAAGAGGCAAAAGGACGGCCGGCACCTCGCGGATGGCGGCTTTGGATGACTATGTGGATGACGTGGAGGAACCGAAGCCGGAGCCGGAGTGTATTGCTCTTCCTAGGAAGGCGAAGAAGATAGCCAACAAGAGGGGGGGACATGCCAAAAAGCGCACAAGGAACTAGTCGCCGTCCTCCATTTGTTATGTAACTCGCCTAGTGGGCGTTTTGCTTATGTCGAACTTGTTATGTCTTTGAACTTGGAGTGGTGGTAGTTCTTAGTAATGTTGAACTTGTTATGTCATTGAACTTGGAGTGGTGGTAGCTCTACGTTGAACTTGAAGTGACTATATGTCTTAGTAATGTTGAACTTGTTGTGATGGTCACTCTAGGAAATGTTTTCTTTGTTCAACTTAAAGATCATTACTGTTTATTCTGCGATGCAACTATATGTGCCTGAAAATGACCCGGTTTAAGGGCAAAAAACACTAAGTGTTGGTGTGGCGCCTAGCGGAGAGGCGCCACACAGTATAGTGCAACGCCTAGGCGCCACACCAACACTTAGCGAATTTTTGGCTCGAAACTGGAGGCAAAGTTTCTGTTGCTCTCTGGATGGCTCTTCCCAGGCATGTGTTTGCACACGAACACGCCACGTGTAACCTCGACGCCGGGGGTGATGCACTGCAGCTCACGTCGAAGGAGTCTCACCGGAAGCGTGATTCACAAGACGACCGGAGAGAACTTTTGAGGACCCGAAACCCCACACTCCCGGAAGGGACCCCGTCGGGATGCGCGGCGGCTATGGGCTGCCCTAGGTCGACTTGATCACCCCTAGGGCCTCGAGGTTGGCCGCCCTGCAAACGAAGAACGAACGAAGAACGAGGAAGAAGAAGAACAAGGGATAGAGATAAAGGTGAAGGTAAAAAGTGATATATTGATAGATCGATTGTGTGTTGTTCAATCGGCCGTCACCCCTTACATATATATGAGGCGGCTGGACTTCCCATACAAGAAAAGAACTCAAATCACGTCCACATCATCAAAACTTACCCTAACTCGGACTACGAGGGCCGGAACTTCCGGGCTAAAATTATATCAAGTAGTCATCTTGCACTGAATCTGCAGGTCGCATACTACTTCGGATGACGATGATCCCAAAAGAAAAGTTGTAGATCTTGCAATGGAAAAAAACTCTTCAGTTGATCACTTTTTCATCTGAGGTCATCTTGATGTCGAAATCGGCCCTGCAAATCTGCAAGCAATGTTAAAATTCCAGTTTTCGGGGCGCACCGCGTGCAAACTTCCGGTTTAGCCCGGAACCTCCCCAGAAGTTTTGCCCGGAACTTTCGGGGCAAACTTATGCAGGACACTGTTTTGGCTCTAAAGTTTGCATATGAACTCCGATTGGGACGTTTTTTTATATCAAAATCGATCGTCTCGACGAGACGAAGACAATCTGTGTAGAAAAATTTCTCATATGAGGCTATCTTGGGGGCGTAATCAGCCGAATAGTATTCTGAATACAAAATCTGAGTATTTCAAATACAACTTCGGTCTTAGAGATGAGACCGGATGGCTATGGCCCAAATATGAAAGTTTCTCCTTTTGACGATACAGAACTTTCTCACTTTAAGCACTTCTCCATTTGAGGCCATCTTAATTAAGTTTTTTGCCGTGTCAAAATCTGGTGTCAACACATGCCCCCCTGTTTTTCGACAAACTTGTGTGCCGAAAAATAACTTGCACGATGCTTTTTCTAAGGACGATGTCAACACTCCATCGGCCATTTTGCATGTTCTTAGGGCGATAAGTATACATCGGCCATTGCTTGTTTGAACCTCTTGATGCAAACTTGGGTGAAAACTTCTTAGCTTCTATAACAATCCGATGATAAGGTTCCATAGACCAAAACCATCCTCTGAACCATATTGTTCTCCCTTTCGCTAGGATTTTGTAGATAATCAAGAATGAACTTCCTTCAATCCTTACTTCGTCTGCATAAAATTTTCATTAGTGGCCGAGATGGTGAGCTCCAATTCGGCCTTACTTATGTTGGCAAAAATAAGCATCGGCTATTGATAGATGTGCAATACACCATGGACAACATGGTAGCCGAATGCTTGCTATGCCAACTCTCTCCAATTGTCATGTCTAGATATATATGAAGAATATCAAAACAACCCAAGGTAAATTTTATGTCTAGACATACCTCAAGATAAACTAGAAGTGATTCGTCAAAACATTGATAACCATTCGATATTTGTTGCACTACCAATAATGAATCACCGAAAGCCTCAATATGTATAGCACCTATATCAAGGAAAATCTGTAATCCGAATAACAATGCATATTCGGCTTTGAACATTTGTGCATAAATATTTCAAGCGGC
>NW_024113283.1:0-19194 GCF_003073215.2 Triticum urartu | reverse complement strand
CTCGATCGCCGATGAGAGTGCGGCCTCCGTGGCAGGGTCTATCCACCCGTCCATGGATGGCGCAACTAGTTCCGAATTGAGGGTCAGAGCGGTTGCCAGTGCGATCTCCTGAATACTATCTGATGGTAGAGCTAAATCATACTCATCGTGACCGTGTGGCGCAAAAGGCAGGGGCTCGAATCCGTCGAAGATCAAGTCTCCACGGATATCGGCCGTGTAGTTTAAGCTTCCAAACCTGACCTGGTGGCCAGGGGCCGAACTCTCGATCTGCTCTAGATGGCCAAGCGAGTTGGCCTGCAGTGCGAAGCCGCCGAAGGCAAAGATTTGTCCGGGGAGAAAAATCTCACCTTGGACTGCATCGCTATTGATGATTGTAGGAGCCATCAAGCCTAACGGCGACGACACAGAGGAACTCTAATTGAAAGCACCAATGTCGGTGTCAAAACCGGCGGATCTCGGGCAGGGGGTCCCGAACTGTGCGTCTAAGGTCGATGGTAACAGGAGACAGGGGACACAATGTTTAACCAGGTTCGAGCCTCTCTGTGGAGGTAATACCCTACGTCCTACTTGATTGATCTTGATGAATATGAGTATTACAAGAGTTGATCTACCACGAGATCGGAGAGGCTAAACCCTAGAAGCTAGCCTATGGTATGATTGTATGTTGTCCTACGGACTAAAATCCTCCGGTTTATACAGACACCGGAGGAGGCTAGGGTTACACAAGGTCGGTTACAAAGGAGGAGATATACATATCCGTATTGCCTAGCTTGCCTTCCATGCCAAGTAGAGTCCCATCCGGACACGGGACGAAGTCTTCAATCCTGTATCTTCATGGTCCAATAGTCCGGCCAAAGGATATAGTTCGGCTGTCCGGAGACCCCCTAATCCAGGACTCCCTCAACGGGGAAAGGGGCCCAGTATGTCTAGCCCCCAGACCGAGAATGGCCAGGAGAGAGGGATTTGTTTGGAGAGCTTGAGCTGGTTGATGAAGCTTCTTTGAATGGAACTGGCATGCTTCACACTTGGTTACTAGTGTCGTCGCATCCTGGAGGGCTGTGGGCCAGAAGATACCTTGCCGGAATGCCTTGCCGGCAAGGGCCCTCGACCCTATGTGGGAGCCACATAAGCCTTTGTGTATCTCTGCCAACAGCTCCAGTTCTTCCTCCCGGGGGATGCACTTCAATTTCACACTGTTTGGTCTTTTTCTGTACAGAACATCGTTGACGAACTGATACATGGCAGACCGACGGGCTAGTTTCTCAGCTTCTTCCTGCTCCTCAGGGAGTTACCTTGTTTGGAGGAATCGGGCGGTATGCCGTGCCCGTGCCGGAGCATGGGGCTCGACGGCAAGGACCAAAGGCATTTCCTCGGCCATGGGATCGGCTGTTGTCGGTGTTCTAGGAACGGGGGTCCCTAGACTTGCCTACCTGCGGCCTGCGGCGTGGCTCTGCGAGTAGGCCTGCACGACCCATCTTCACCAACAAAGCACTCAAGACCCTCGCGAGAGGCCAAGCCTCACGAGGTGGACGACACAAGACCTCCTTAGGAGCGGTCTCACCAGACTGGCTCGCGAGGGGTGGAGAGATCAAGGCAAGGCAAACCTCACGAGGTTCTCGTGATGTGAGCCATGATGATCGAGACCAGGCGGGTGCTAGGCGGGCGCAGCACGCACAGTGTCCTTGTTTCCTCTTTGTTGCTAAGGAGGCAAGCGCAGCCACGGGGTACCGAGGCGTCAAGCAAAGGTTTCCATATCGGTGCAACGAGACCAAGACCAGTAGAATGACAAGACGAAGGTCACCATGGAGCCCAAGGCGGCGTCACCGCCAGAGCCTTTAGCAGGCAAAGACCACTTTTGTCAGGATAAGCTGTACTAGTTGCCCCCTTTCAAATTGGCCGTTATTGGCTCCCTACCAGCTCAATATTTGGGGAGAGGACCAGGGCCTATATAGATAGGACTAGCCACCACCCTAGAGGACATCTGATCCAGAGGCATCTCATCTCATCTAGAATGATCCTCACGCACACAAGTTAGCCAAGCACAAGAACACCTCATCTCAGGAGGTTGTTCTTCCCCTTGTACTGTTCATCCTCAGCCCAAGAGGAAATCCACCACCACGCTGGAGTAGGGTATTACACCACGACAGTGGCCCGAACTAGTATAAATCTTGTGTCTTTTGCGTTGCGAGTTCATCGAGTTAGTCCTTGAGATCTTAGCAAAGCAACGGTGTGGATCGGTAGGAGGAGATCTTCGCGTGCACCCCAGTGTTCGAACCTTGAGGGTTTTGCCGGAACCCGTGATCCGACATTTGGCGCGCCAGGTAGGGGTGCGCCGAAGCCTCTTCCCGGCCAGTCAATCCACCAACGCTCCGCGGCTCCGATGTCCGGCGACCCAAGGACCGACGCCGACCGCTGGGCAGCTTGGCCAGCCCGGGCGGCTCCGCCTGCGATAGAACACCTCAACCCCGTGCTACAGGTGGCACGAGCGCCACCTAACGCTGCTGGGCACGGGCGGCGTGGCCAGGCGCCATCCACCCCTACTCCACGACAGACGCGGGCCGCTGTGGGGGCTGCGAGCCACGCCACGGCGATGATGCCACACACCCGGTGGGAGTAGGCAAACATGCGAGGTGCACCCATGATGGCGCGAGAGCTGCTGCGGTGTCGACTGATGGAAAGCAGCCGGGATGTGCTGCTGGAACACGTCGTCGAGATACTGGATGCAACGGCCACGGGAGCGTCGCCCTTTTGCTACCAGCTCATGCCTCATGTAGCGGCTGGATCCCATGGCGGGCCTCACTGCGCCCGCGTGCTCCAGGGTGCGCCCGAGGGCCCCGTCGACATCAACATGATCTATGGTGGAGGGCGCCCCGCCGGGCCCACACCACCTCAGATGGGTGCGGGCACGAGCGTTGCCGCACAAGGTCCCATCGGGGCACTGCACTACCATCCGCAGGACATCATGACAGGACGGACGATGTGGAGCATGGGGCACTTCGGCGAGGCCTTCGGGGCAGCGGCCTCGGAGGCCTACGTGCCCCGCATGATGGACCAAGAGTACACGCCGGAGGACAACCCCAGCTTGTTCCTCGGACCAGGTTGGGAGGAGGAGACGTTAGGAGCTGAGGCCTTCCAGGAGCCGCCAGAGAGCCCCACCAACCGCGCCATCGACAATAGATATAGGGTACCGCTGATCTCCCAGGGCCAAGCTTATGCTAACCATGAGTCGCAAGTGAACCAGGTCACGGCACTAGGAGATGATTCTGGTGCGGCGATATCCGCCCCACCAGGAGAGACCCGCTGGGGGCTACATGGGAGGAGCCAGGAGCAAGGCCCCTCCCCGCGCCGCACGGAGCAAGGCGTCGCGCGAAGGTAGGCCCTCTGCCGGGGTGGCTCCAGCGAGCCTTCCCTCGGCAGAGGACCCGTAGTCACCGAGGGCGTCGCTGGCATCCTCTCTGTACCTTTGGTACCGTCCTGGTCTCCGGATGTCCCAACAGTGGCAGAGGGTGGCGCAAGGCGGGGCCCTTGTCTGGCGATATGAAGTAAGGCTCACGCCTGTGAATATCGCCGCCCGTGACACTCTCACGTAATAACGAGTGGGGCTGTACATGCCCCGGAGTCTCCGGAGTGCCGCCCTCGTCCTCGGGGGCTCTCTCCCACGTCCTAGTGGCAGCACTTAGCTTCGCGCTGGTGAGAAGACTTGAAGGCAAGAAGACTAGAGACTAGGCGGCGGATGCGGCCATTTGCTTTGAATCTCTTTTCTGTAGCCTTGCCTTCTGGATTTGGATTTAAGTTGAAGTTAAACTTTCATTGTTGTGCGCGGGGGGTGCCTTTTCTCATTCGAGCGATTTCTTGCTATCTGGTTCTTGCCTATTCTGAAATTCACGCTCGATCCCTTCCCCTCGCGGGCCCCTCGCGAGCGGGGCTAGATGCAGCATAAGCGCCGCGCGCGTCAACATCACGATCGGTACCTGATTCTCATGAGGCCTTCTCGGGCGAATCAGCAGATCCTTCAGGAGTTCCTCGGGAGCTCATGACCTGAGAATCCAGTCCGGGGCTCACCCCGGCTAAGGTAAGTCGCGACAGCAAACTAGTCACCAACCACGCGGATTCACGAAGGTGCACACTCAGCTTGACGTAAGAGAATAAAAGCTGCGGTTTGTTTACACGAGAGGCTCCCCCTCTCAAAATGCTCTTACAACCTCTATGGCCACGCCCAAGCCTCTGCATGCAGGACAAAAAGCTCAGATACGCGGGGATCAGTCAGACATGTCGCTTGCCACGTCGCCTTCAGACGTGCCGCTGGCGTCGCCTCCACCGGCGCCATCAACACCATCGTTGACCACGTCGCCTTCGTCCGCCGCGACCACTTCCGCGTCGATGTCAGAAGAGAAGGCCCTGACCAGCGCATCCATGTTATCCTCCACCCACCGAGCCAGGTCGCCCCGGATGGCCTCCGGGACTGGGGCAATGGCGGCGTTGAAGTCGAAGTCCTGGTAGGTGTTCCGAAGATGGCTGAAGACATGGGAGAATGCGCGCCCCTGTAGGATGCGGCTCCTCTCTTCGACAAGCAGGCGAGCCCTCTCGGAGCGGTTCTCCAGGCGCAGCACCACCTCGGTGAAGAAGCGAAGGTGACTGGCGTAGTCGTCCGTGTGGGGATGAGGGGCATTCTCGTCACAGATGTGGCCCAGTGCGGTGTTGGCCCTGTTCCTGAGGCCCAGGAGCATGGAGGCATGCTCGTGCTCCAATGTCCGCCGCCGAAGCACTTCCTCCCTATTCTGCCACGTGATAGACTCGGCATCAGCAACCCGCTTCTGAAGAGAGAGTAGCTCGGCGCGGGCGGAGGCCAGTTCCGCCTGTGTCGTGACCAGGGCGGCTGTCGTGTCTTCCTCGTGCCTCTCCACCTCATCTAGCCTGGGCCTAAGGGTAGCGGCCCTACCTGCAGCCTCCGTCTCCACGAGCTTCAACTTCAGGTCATGTCTACCCTCAAGACCCACGCGAACCTCAGCCACCCAGCGATCAACCTCCTCCTGGGTCTAGGCCCTCGCGTACACCAACGGCATTTTCTCCTTGGGCAACTTGACGCTCCCTCGTCTCCAAACGCTCAAGCTCAAGGCTGCGCTCCACGGCTTCCAATGCCAACACTTCCTCGCGCCTCCGGATCTCTTCCTCTTCGGCAGGCGACCCCCTCAACGATGCGAGGGCGGCTCTGCGTGCCTCCACTTGCTGCTCTAAGGAGGCGCTCAGGACTTGGAGCTCCCACACGCTTCTCCGCGGCCTCACGACGGAGGTCGGCTTCTCAGGCCTCTTCCTGGGCTCAGGAGCAGGCTTCACGAGAGGTTGCAAGAGAAGCTTCCACCATCGCGTTATCAAGCTCGTGCTGGCGACGCCGGAGGTTGATAGCCACCATCAACTTATGTCGCCCCTCTGCCAACCGAGGCGCGCGTCGATGCCTGCGAGCTCTTCACCGAGGCGGTTCATCGCACCCATCGCCTCCTGGAAGAGCTCATGACGAACAGCGCTCCTCACGTGCTCGAACTCAAGCACATGGCCCATCCGCCTTCCATCGCGGGGGCTATGGGCGGAGCATGAAGCGGCACGCCCCCTCCCAGCAGGGGGCTGGGGACCGGCGCATGCCCAAAGGCCAGGCAGTCCACACAAGGGGCCCTGACGAGTCGGGGCCCGCTGCTTGAGGAACCGCCCGAGACCGCGGCCATCCAGCCGCAATCCACGATCAGGGGAGGAGCCCTCGGCACGTCCACTGGGCCCCAGCAAGGCCATGAAGGAGGGACAACGGAGGCATAAGCATGATGCGCCTGGGAGGCGAGCGCGCCCTCTCAACAAACCCTACACCGAAGGGGGCATGCTGGCTCGGGACGCTCAAGGTCAGTGGGGAAGACGAAGAGGGAGGAGACTGTTCTCGGGAGACTCAGCAGCTGTGGTGGAAGGGACCCTGAAGAACCAATGTCAGGAAGGAAAACAGCACTCAAGAAGCCACAATCATACAATACTTACTCGTCAATGGCGATGTACTTCCTTCGCTTCAACGGCCCGAAGATGCCACCACTGCGGCTTGGGGAACCCTTCCTCTTCCAGAGCTCCTCGAAGTCCATGCAGAGCCGGCCAAAGCGTTGGACATGGCGGCCAGCACAAGGTGCAGCAGGAGAAGTGCTTCAAGGGACAGCCTCAGGGGCGCCGAGCTGAGGAGAGTCACCGGGCGCCATTTCACAGTGACCTGCGCAGGTCTCGGGAGCTTCGGCCTCAGGAGTCGCGCGCTGCGTCACCCCCGCAGCTGCTGCCCCAGGAAAAGAATCACGGACTCCCGAGGACGATGCCTTGGGATCCCCAGGCGGCGTCAGCACCTTGGCACTAGGGCCGCCGACCTCGGACGGTGCTCGCCTCCCTGCATCCGCACTCGAGGTGAGCCCAGCGCCAGCAGCGAAGAGAGGAACCACGTTGACGGGGTTCTCGCAGGTCCCCACCAGGCCGTCTGGGCGCAGCCCCCACTCGTCAAAGGAAGGCATGTGCTCCACGAATTGCACCTTGTTCGAGCAGCGGTACAGAAGGCACTCTTCCCGCAAGTCGTCAGGCAGCGGGATGCCCGTCAGGACCTCGAGTACCGTTCGCCGCGGCTCAAGGGGGAGCCCGGATTCCTGAAGTCTCATGTGGTCATCACTGTTGATCAAGGCCCACATCGGTCAAGAGTGTCGCTGAAGCGAAGCAACTCGGCGTCGGACGAACTCCTTCACCACCATAGGCGCAGTCACACCGTGGTCCTTAAGCCCCTCAACCTAGCCAAACAGGGACAAGGCAAGGATCGGCGAGCCTCTGGTGGCACCAATCGGAGTTGGGAATGGCGGGCGCCGACGGAGAAGAGAGCAGGGGGCTGAGCACTCCAACATCAACAAATACCCACCGTGTCCGAAACCGCTCATGGATGGAGGAAGCTCGAAGTCGATCCCCGCGCTTGCCATCGCAGCCACATCCTGGAAGCTCAGGCATCCCGAGCTCTGCCGGGGGTCAATCAGATGCAGCGAGAAGAAGTGGCGAAGAAGGGCCATGGAAGGGGCAATGCCCACCATGGCCTCGCACACAAAGGCGAAGACGGCAAGAAGGGTCATCGATTGGGGGTCAAGATGCAGCAAGTGGATCTAATAGTGCAAGGTGAGGAAAGAGGGACCATGCCAGCCCAAAGGGCATCGATGAAGAGCAGGACCTCGGTGGCTGCACGGTCGATGCGAGCACGAGACACGGGCCAAGCCACCGTCTCTCCCCACTCATTGAAACTGGAGGCGAGCATGGGACGCACCTTGCCCATGGCCTCATCGTTGAGCACCAGTGATCGGCCAACTGCGGGCTCGACGGCCGGAGGCGCACTGGTCAAAGCAGTGGCGTTTTCCCTTTGTTTGCCTGTTTGGGTGCATGGCTCAGGTCAGATTGGAAGGAGGAGCGGAGTCCTGGGAAAGCAGAGGAATTGTGGAAGTATGGCACAGGCGATTGAAAAATAACTAGTTGCGGTGGCCGCATAGCCAGGCGTTCCAAGGCAGCGGGAAGCGGAGACGCCCACGTCCAATCAACCGCCACGCGTCGACCAAGGCCGCAGGCTATTGGGGCCCGCGGCGCTCCACACTTGACCCTTGGCTTCGCCTCGAAGCCAAGCCCGAGCACCTTGGGCCCGGGGGCTACTGTCGGCGTTCTGGGAACGGGGGTCCCCAGACTTGCCTGCCTGCGGCCCGCGGCGTGGCTCTGCGAGCGGGCCGGCTCATCTTCACCAACAATCACTCAAGACCCTCGCGAGGCGGATGACACAAGACCTCCTCAGGAGCGGTCTCACCAGACTGGCTTGCGAGGGGCAAAGGATCAAGCAAGGCAAACCTCGCGATGTTCCGACATGACCCATGACGATCGAGACCAGGCGGGCGCCAGCGCGCACAGTGTCCTTGTTTCCTCTTTGGTGCTAAGGAAGCAAGCGCAAGCGCAGAGTACCGATCAAGCAAAGGTTTCCATATCGGTGCAATGAGACCAAGACCAGCAGGAGGCAAGACGGAGGTCACCATGGAGCCCAACGGCATCACCACCAGAGCCTTTAGCAGGCGAAGACGCTTTTGTCAGGATAAGCTGTACTAGTTGTCCCCTTTCAAATTGGCCGTTGTTGGCTCCCTTCCCGCTCAATATTTGGGAGAGGACCAGGGCCTATATAAGTAGAACTAGCCACACATAGAGGGTGTCGATTCCATCCTCCATCCTCACACCCACCAGCACACAAGCACAAGAACACCTCAACCTCAGGAGGCTGTTCTTCCCCTTGTATTGTTCATCATCAGCCCAAGAGGCAATCCACCACCACACTAAGTAGGGTATTACACCACGACGGTGGCCCGAACGGGTATAAATCTTGCGTCTTTTGTGTTGCGAGTTCGTCGAGTTAGTCCTTGAGATCTTAACAAAGCTAGAGCGTGGATCAGTAGGAGGAGATCTTCGCGCACACCCTAGTGTTCGAACCTTGAGGGTTTTGCCAGAACCCGTGATCCGACAGTTGTCTCTACGGCCAGGGCTTGACGCCTTGCGGGAGTCTGTTGCCCCACGGCTCCTGGGAGCTCGGCGGGAAAGTACTTGTCGGGGCCTGATCCTGCGCTTGTTCTGCTCTGTCGATGGTTCAGCAGATGGTTGAGTTAACCAAAGCACAAAAGTACCTGGTTCCACAGGTAGTTTGAGGGCAGCGCGTTTCGACAGGTAGTCGGCGATCGTTCTCCACTCGGGGAACATGCTCCGCTTGTATACCGTCAAAACGCTCCTCCAGCTTCCTCACCTCATCTACGTAGGCCTCCATCAACGGGCTTTGATAGTCTTTGTTAACTTGCTTGACGACAAGCTGTGAATCACCCCTGACGATGAGCTTCTTGATTCGAGGTCTCCCGTGATCCTGAGACCGGCAAGCAACCCCTCGTATTCAGCAGTGTTGTGCGTTGACATCTCCCTGGGAAAGTGCATGTGGCCTACATACTTGAGGTGCTCACCGGTGGGTGCAACAAGTAGCACACCAGCACCGGCGCCTTGCAGGGAGAAAGCCCCGACAAAGTACATAACCCAGTTGCGACTTGTTTCCTTGCCGAGGAGAGTGGTCTCCTGGATTTCTTTGTCGGGCGTTGAGGTCCATTCTACAATGAACTCTGTCAACACTCTACTCTGGATTGTTGAAGTACTTTCAAACTTCAAACCAAAGCTTGATAGTTCTAAGGCCCATTCCACAATCCTCCCGGTTGCGTCTGGGTTATGCAATATCCGTTGCAACGGGAGGCGGGTGACTACAGTGATTTCATGGGCTTGGAAGTAATGGTCAGCTTCCTCGAGGCCATAAGGAGGCCAAGAGCAATTTCTGCACGCCGGAGTACTTGATCTAGCCCCCTGCAAGAGGGAGCTGACAAAGTAAACCGGTGCTGCATCATCTTCTTCTTCCGCACCACTCCTTGGTCGAGGCCCTTCCGTGCGTCAGACTCTGCCGGGCTGCCTTGCCGGCACCAGGCCCTGGGGGAGCTCTGGCTCGTCCTCCGCCAGTCCTGCCGTTGCCACTGCCTCTTCATCGACCTCCCTTTGCGCCACTAGCGCGGCGCTAACCACTTGGTTCGTTGCCATTAGATACAGCAGCAACGGCTCTTGTGGTAAGGCGCAACTAGTATCGGTGTAGAGGAGAGGTATTTCTTCAAATCCCGCAGTGCTGCTTCGGCCTCTGGGGTCCATTCCATTGGGCCTGCCTTCTTCAAGATTTTGAAATAGGGAAGGCACGCTCGGCAGACTTGGAAATGAACCTGCTCATGGCGGCAACGCAGCTAGTGAGCCCGGCGCACATCCTTGATCCGCCTAGGCACCTCAATTTGCTCAATGGCCTTGATCTTCCGGATTCGCCTCGATCACCGCTGTGAACAAGAGAACCCGAGAAGTTTGCCAGATGGAACACCGAAGATACACTTCTCAGGGTTCAGCTTGAGGTTGATCTTGCGCAAATTTGCAAACATCTCTTCTAAATCTTGTACAAGTGTCGCCTTGTCCTTGGTTTTGACCACTACTAGATCATTGATGGCGCGCGTTGTTGCGCCCGTCTATCTTGAAGTTATGATAAATAGACTCGAATGAGTATTTTCTTTTGAAACAAGACACCCAATACAGTAGTAAATAATATAGTATTATATCCATTGGGTGGGAAAAAGGATCATCATGCTACTACTACGAGTACAACCTTCAACTCATCAGTATAGCTGGTACTGAAAATGTTCATAATCATCATCTAGCACACAAGTTGTAAAAAGATCATCTACAAATACACAATGATAAAAGGAAAAGCTAAATACTACAGAGAAGTTGTGTAAGCTTGTTATCTTCTTTGTAAGGCGTTTCAGTACAGACTCCGAACCATGGACGGTCGAAGAACTAAAGAAAGATTTTTTTTTTCACCTTTGACAGGTGATGTGAGTATTAAAACGAGGAAACTGATTACACATCAATGTACTAAATAAATACGCTTGTTTGTATCAAAATTTCCTACTCCAAAAATATCAAACGGGAAGAATCACCTAAGGGTTTGGGATCACTGGAGGCCATTAAAGTCAAATCAGAAATAGCCAGCAAGATAGAGGGCGATAGTCATAGCATTGATTAAGATGGATGTCATAAGATATCGTTGGTGTAACTTAGTTCATTCAAAAATTGGGAAGACGTCTCATGCCGTAAGAAGATGAAGCCACACACTAGAGACACATCTAAAACAATTGATAGCATGATAGGCAAATGCAGTCCGATCCTAGAAGAATTGCACTGGGTCAGCGACATAGATTAAGGAGATAAAATCAAAAGTAGTCACTCAAAGTGCTGTGTTATACTAATGACTATTGGACTGAATTTATTATGTCAGTTCTAAATTAACTTCAAGCTTGTTTCTTTGCATATAACAATTTCTCACTGAAGTAGATAATGCAAGAAGAATCGTAAGATTAAAAGATAGCCAGCAATGGAGTTGACCATTCAAGCAACCTGTATCATCATAGATTTCCGAAGCTCTAGATACAACACATGTATGGGCAGTATGGCAATCTACTACAACTAAGCAATATAATTAGGAGATCAACCATCGCAACAGAAAAAAAGATATGAATAGACAGTACTGTACTACACTCACCTGATTAGCTGGACAAATTCGACATTCATTTTGCAACACCATATCTTGCAGGATGTGGCCCCTCCTGACCAATTAACCCATGTGATGGTCTTACTTAAAACCGCTAAAAGGAAATCAAGGTGGCAAATGCAACACTAGAATCCTGCAGCAACATTGCCCATAGGCCAATATGCTTATGCTATTTGTCCAAGTAATAAATCATATACGAGTCTAGATAAACAAATTTATGTTCTACTTTCAGGAACCATAGTTACATGGCAAAATTTCATGTAGGAAGAGCCAAAGATCTCATAAAATACTTGTGTTCTTGTTCTAGAGGAAAGGAAAGCAATGATAGAATGCTATGAAATAGAGACTTCCTATAGTTCCACCAAAAAAAGACTTGCTACAGTCATCTGGATAAGTATGTAGTAACCAAAGGGTGGCCAATATCAAAATGCAAGTTAAGTATTTGTGCACAAAGAGGGAAATCACACACACTATCAATTCTATTATTGATAGTAACGAATATTGAGCAGTATATATAGCACAAAGAGGGAGTATGTTTTAATTTTTCTAAACCAAAGAGCAATATATAATCAATCAATGATTTACTTGGACTACAGAAATTTCCAACTTCTTTATGTTGTAAATGGGAGAAAGAAAACAGACGTTAATACATACATCTGAAAACAATGGTGGTATGAAAGATCAAAAACTGTAGTTTACATAAATGCTGCAAACTTCAGTAAACATTCATTTGACTCGATTATTGCGGGCATATTCAGGAGTCCAGACCACAAAAGTGTTTATGCAGCCAGAAAGAAAGCACATTGTTCGGTAATGTATAAAAGGCAACGCAAAATACTGCGAAAGCAAGGACTTAGACTTTAAGGTTGGAATCGAAGGTCAAGTGAATGTCACTGGGCACTGTTGTTGTGTTAGCCGATGCATAAAGGTCCTTGCCCCATTCTAGTTCCCTCAATTCTGCCTGTCGGTGAAATATTTTGGACTGCACCGAAGGATAGTGCACAACAAAGAGAAACCATGACCAGTCTTCTCCATGGTGAAAATTTACCTCGCTGGCCTATCTAAAATGTAGAAACTGATGTTTATACCTGCTTGACGGCCGTCATGTGACGACGAAAGAGGAGATCCCTGACGCCACCAAGACAGACGGGGAGTGCTCGTCACAGTTTCTCACGCAACCATGAGATGAGAAGGGTTTCATCGTTGTGAAGTCAAGAGAAGTGTGAACCACGGGACAAGGAGGAGAGAAGATGATGGACGGACGCAGCAAGGAAGATAGGAGGCGACACGGACAAACTTGGAAAGGGACCAGGAGAGGGAAGGAGGAGGCAACAGGGAGGCTGCAGCTGTCGTCGACGCATGAGGAGAGGAGTGGCGGCGGCAAACAAAACCCTAATCGCGAGATCATGGGCATGCCAAGGTTGAAGAAGCAGAAGAGGTGAATCAGGTTGTTGATGAACCGTCGCCGTGTCTATACTTCGCCCTACGCTGGATTAAAGCCCATTAGGCCCAGTTTTGTGGCAGGCTTCCGATATTGTTACGGGAGTAGTGGCCCTGTGGATTAGCGCTCGGTGGTTTGGTTCACAGTGAATTGGACGGTTGAAACATCCAAAAATAATGATCCAACGACAGCAAACACTGATAGCTTGGGAGGGCTGGGAAGATGCTCGGTTATAATATATCTAAATGTCATCCATATAAGCTTCCATATTTCTATGTAGCTGGGGTTCAAAACCAATTTGGACTGCTCTTGCAAACGTTGATCCAGCACTCTTCAACCCAAAAGGCATTCGTAAAATACAATATGTACCACATGGGGTTATGAATGATGTCTTCTCTTCATATTCTCTCGTCATGAAGATCTGGTCGTATCATGAGTAGGCATCGAGGAACGACAGCAAGTCGCACCCGGCCGTGGAGTCAACAATCTGGTCAATGCGCGGCAACTGGAAAGGGTCCTTTGGACAAGCCATATCGATATATGTGTAATCAATACACAGCCTCCACTTCCCATTTGCCTTGCGCACCACCACCAGATTGGCCAACCACGTCGGATGGAGTACTCCCCTCACCAAGCATGCCGCTTCTAACTTCCCGATCTCTTCCGAGATGAACTCCTACCGTTCCAAAGCCTGCTTCCTGACCTTCTGCTTGACGGGCACGCATGAGGACAGACAACAAAACGGTGCTCAATCACCTCCCTGGGAACACCAGGGATGCCGGGTGCTTGCCATACAAACACATCGACATTCGCCCGCAGGAAGGTGATGAGCGCGCCTTCCTATTTGTGGTCAAGGGAGGATCTTATGGTGAAAGCCCCTCCCGTGCCATCCTCCTTGACGGTCACCTTCTTGGTCTCTGCTGGTGCGGCTCTGGATTTCTTGCTCTTTCGAGTGGAGCTCTTTGTCACGTCCTCGACGGAAGCACAACACTCCAAAGAGGTGCGCTTACCGGAGTGGGTGAGAGAGGTCTTGCCGGTCTTCCTCACTCCCGGGGCTCCGGCAGCAGGAGCAAGTGCCTTGGCGGCAGTTGCTGCAACTGCCTCCCAGTTGAGTTGGTCAGTGCAGATCAGCGCATCCTTCTTGTCGGAGGGGACAGTGATGACGGTCATCGGCCCAAGCATCTTCAGTGTGTTGTAGGCGTAATGTGATGCTTCCATGAACTTGGCTAGTGCTGGGCGGCCGAGGATCCCATTGTAGGGCAAGGGGATCTCAGCTACATCGAAAACAACCCTCTCTGTCATGTAGTTCATCTCGCCTCCAAACGTCACGGGCAGCGCGACCTTTCCTTCGGCTGGCTCCTTCCTGGGTTGACCCCTTGAAATGTGCCCGTCTCTTCGAGGTCTCCATTAGGAATGTGCAGCCTTTTGATCACAACAGGCGAGATCAAGTTCAGACCGGCCCCACCGTCAACTAGCATTTTTGTCACCTTGAGGTTGCGTATTGTTGGCAAAACCAACAACGGAAAGCACCCGACCGTGGTTGTGCGATCAAGGTGGTCCTCAGCATAAAAATGATAGGCGTGCTAGACCACTTCAGTGGCTTTTGAGCATCGAATGATGGTTCCGCTGCTGTGATCTCACGCGCCCACTGCTTGAGCTAGCGGTGAGAAGTGTGCAGCGAGGTGCCACCGTCGACGCACATGGCCTCCGTAGCTTTCTGGAACTCATGCTCGCCGGACTCGTCGTCCTCGTCATGACCGTCGTCTTCCTACTTCTTTTCGCAGCCCTGAGCGGGCCTTTCTTGCTGATTATCCTTGCCGCGGCGACCCCCTTCGCCTCCACGCTTCTTGTAAGATCCCTCGGCACCATCCTGACCCTTCTCCTTGTCCCACCTCTCATACTCAGCTTTTTTCTTCTCAGCAAGCAGCTCAACTTGTCGGCGATTCTGGAGGTCGTGGCCCTTGGTGCGGTGGATCTTGCAGTACTGCTCGTCGGAGCCTCCTGGCTTGTGGGCAGTCGCCATGGCCCGGTAGGCGGCGCACCGAGAAATTTTCTTACAGGGTCGTCTGCCTTGGCCTTCTTGGCAGTGCCGGTGTCCTCGGATCCCTCAACGGTAAGCACGGTCTTGCCCTTGCGCTTCCTGTTGCGGCGCCGGCCCTTCTTCGTCGGGGCGGCTGTGTCTTCGTTTATGG
Source organism: Triticum urartu (assembly GCF_003073215.2). Lineage (NCBI taxonomy): Eukaryota > Viridiplantae > Streptophyta > Magnoliopsida > Poales > Poaceae > Triticum > Triticum urartu. The sequence goes on along the minus strand of NW_024113283.1, from coordinate 4,382 downwards.
AGTCAGTTTCTGCACCGGCGTCCTCTCCGGGGTACTTCCTCCCCACTTCAGCTCGAGCGCACCTATCGGCCAGAAGATAAAGTTCAGCCACATCTTTGACCTTGTTCCTCGCCAGCTCTTCATGCATCTTGCAGTTGCGCACATTCTGGTGGAATGCGCTGATCACGGCGACAGGATGAACATCTGGGATGTTGTACTGCACCCGGCTGAACATCTGTATGTACTTGTGCAGGGTTTCACTTCCTTCTGGGAGATGACATGCAAATCGCTTTCCTGGCCATGAGCTTGGTGGCCTCCGGTGAAGGCGCCAATGAACTCATAACACAAATCCGACCAAGAAGAAATGGAATCCGCCGGAAAGTGCATCAACCATGACATGACATTGAGTTTAAGTGCCAACGGGAAGTAATTGGCAAGCTCCTTGTCGTCGCGAGCTCCAGCAGCTTGCATCGCGATGGTGTAGATGCCAAGGAACTCCGACAGGTGGGTCTTGCCATTGTACTTCTCGCCACGTCGGACTTGAACGTGCGGTGGGAGGGCCACTGGAACTGCCGCAGCTCACGGATGAAGGATGGGAAACGCACCTCGTAAGGTAGGCCACTAGAGCCCCCTAGAGCTGGGTGGTCCATATTGGGTCCCGCTCGCCTATCTGACTAATGGCGCGCTTCGCGCCGCCGCACGATGGTAGTTCGAGCGTCTTCATGGGCTCGCTCCTGAACAACTTGGCGCTGATCGCGGTGGGTCCGTGGGTCGGACGATGGTATGGAGATGTTATCACAAGCGTCATCACGACAGACCGGTACTCGTGGTAGCTGACGTGGGGGAGGAGAGTGCACCGTGGCCGTAGCACCTCTGGTCCCTCCACCACTGGCATGCGGGCCCCGCTGGTTGCGGCTCATCTTTGTTGGCAACACAGACGAGGCTCTGGATGGTGGCTCTCCACTCGTCGAGCTTTTCCGCATCAGGAGGAAAGTCAACGAGCAACTGCGTGTGCCAAAGCTTCTGCTGGTGCGGGTGACGGCGAAAGCTGCATGGACCGTGACGCACTCCGACTTCCAACCACGTTAGAAGGACCTCTATCACGGCCTTGCGGCTGCGCGCCATTTTCACCAGCGCCTTGGCGTGCATGCTAGCCTTCTACATCCCGCGAATGAGGCGCAGGACTCTTCCCACGGAGGCGCCCGGGGTCACCAACATGGTGACGCTGCTCCTCGCGCACAACCTGGGAAGAGCGCGTCGTGGGCGCCCGCGTAGGCGTCTTGGAAGTCGCCGCTCTGCCCATGGGTGGAACGACGCCACCCTTGGAGGGCCCCGCGCCGCCTACAGGGGGCCCGGCTCCGTCTTTGGATTTGGCGGCGTGCAGCCCGTCGTCTCGCGCACGAACGACGCTGCTCGCCAGGCTTTGACTGCTAGGGCGATGTGGGTGTTCGCGGGACGCGCCTCGGCTTCCGTCCGCGACCACCCCTCCACTCGCCCGCACTGGTACGGCCGTTAAGCTCCCGATGAACCGATCGCCGTGATCGTCCTCTTCTTGGGAGCCATGGCGATGAAGAACTGCTAAACTAACTGCTAGACCGGATTTTTACAACTGCGCCCCCTACCCGGCACGCCAAAGATGTCGGTGGAAACGACACCTATGGGATCACTGGGATCCCTTCTACGGTTGGCGGGCGCGGGGTTGTGTAAAGAGCGGGTCTGGCTGTCAGCACAAGGATCATTTACCCAGGTTCGGGCCGCAAGGATGTGTAATACCCTAATCCTGCTTTGGTGTATATCTGAGTGTTCTTGAGCTTTTGAACTAGCTGTGATGCGTGCGTAGTACAAAAGTTCCGAATCCCTCTCCCGTATGCCTCGGGCTCCTTTTATTGACAAAAGGGGTTGCCGCAGTGGCAGACAGGAGGTGGAAAGGTATAAAGTGTACAAGCTTATCGCCTGTCATTATGGGACAAGGCGCATTAAATGCGCTCCTTAGGTGTCCCATTGCTTTATTGGGGACGGCAACTAGGCTCGTCCCGTCCGTTGCCATTCCGCCTCACTCCGACATGCGTCCAGGCCAACGAGGTATGCAGCGCCATGTAGGCTGGCAGGCTGCTGAGATGGCGTGGTGTTAGGGACTCCACAAAGATCTGCATGCCACCACATAGGTGCTTGCTAAGTTGGCCTGGAAGCCGCACGTTGCCACGCAGGTTGTCGGGGGTTGGGTGCGACATATGCCAAAGGATGGCTTATCATGGTGGGAGCGAGTAGAACGTCGCCGGTGCTTGGAAGCGGGATGAGGCGTAGACACAAACGTCGGTGTACTTTACCCAGGTTCAGGGCTCTCCTAGGAGATAACACCCCTAGTCCTGCTCTACGGGGTCTCCGCATGATCACTAAGGCACTAGTGGGACACAATGGTGCTCCCTGAGCTGTATGCTAGAGGTAGAAGAAGGTAGGCACGCTCTCTCCTCCTCCTGGTATGCGTCTAGTTCTAACAGATTGGGAACCCTCCGCATGGGTGCCTTAGGGGGTTTATATAGGCCTACCCCCCAGGGGTACAATAGTAATCTGGCCGGGTGTATGACCCGGCTGTCAGTGTCTCTGGTCGCCGGCTTCTCCACCGGGTGTTGGGGCCCACCGCCTGGTGGGCCCCACCGACTGGTCTGGTACGGAGCCGACAGGACGCTCCCGCCGGGTCTTGCAGGCTGCTGGTTACTGTAGCTGTGATGCTAATGATGTGTGCTTGGTCAGGGAAGTGTGGCTACAGTCCTACCGACTAGTGGGAGATCACTGTAGCCATTTCATGTCTCACCTGGTTAATGGCGCACGGACCCCGAGGGAAGGGAGGGCCGTCTGCTGGAGGCCGGCCTCCCTCGGGTCCGGCTGGTTGGGCCTCTGCCGCCCTCCAGGCTGTCGTTGCCCGGTAGGTCCCACCGTATGTAGGCCGTACCGACAGGTCATCGTGGGAGCAGGGCTCCTGCTGCCTGTGGTGACGTCAGGGGTGGAGTGCCCACAGTACCGCGTCGGGCAGAGATCTCCGCCTGTACGGAGCACTGTGGCCACGCCCAGCCCTGGATACGGGGGTGGTGGGCTGCACTGTAGCCCCTCCCTATCTTGTCTTCTTAATGGGGGCGTAGACTCTAATGGCGGCGTAGGCCGCCTGCCGGGAGTCGGCCTCTCTGAGGCCGCCTGCAAGGAGTCGGCCTGTCTCGGCGCCGCCTTCGGGACCCTGGCTGCCTTCCGGCAGCTGGCCGCTCAGGATAGCCGGCCACCGGAAGGTGGTGCTTTATCTTGATGTTTCGAGGGGCGCAACCGGCCCCAATGTCTTGAACGGTTCAGGGACTCGGGTTAGGCTACCCGTGGCCCATTACTCCGACAGTAGTCCCCGAAGCTGGTGAGGCGTCACAGCTGATAAGCCGAGAAGCCTCAATAGTTTCCTTCTCTGAGTGCCCTGGCATGAAGCCTCATCCGAATCCTGGCATGCCGCCTGGGGGGATTCAGCTACGACCAGGCGGACTTGTCTAAAAACTTCAAATGAAATGGCGGGAACCAGGTGGCGTGCCGGGTAAGCCTCCAGGCCCACCGTCCGCCATGTGCATGCCACATGGTGTTAGCCTATCGGGCCAGCCTGCCGGCCCACGCATGCGATGGCACGCGATAGCAGGCTGGGCCCGCCACTATCGGGCCTCGGCACGCGAGCGAATCCGCTGCGGCCGAGGCAGCCGGTTGAGCTTTCTCGTGAAGTTACTGCGCGCAGTAACTCGCCCGATAAAAATGGGGACGTGGGGTCGTGGGCACAGTTAATCCCACGATCCCACGCCCCGCCCCCTCGGCTTCATAGCCCGCCGGCTATAAGTAGGGGGGAGGTGGAGCGGCGGAGCACGCGCGCCCTCCTGCCCCATTCTTGTCTCCTTCTTCCTCCTCTCGCCGTAGTGCCCGCAAGCCACGCCAGAGCACTGCCGTTGCTCGTCTCTGTCGAGCTCTTCCGTCCCGAGCCCTCTCGGTCCCGTACCAGTTCTCAGCTCCCCCACCGGGCCATTCCCCCGTGGAGCTCTTCATGGCGCACGAGCGGGGAGGAGACTGGGATGGGTCGAACATCATCGACGACCACCTCACCTTCTTCGTGACACACGGCGCCTCCCCGGTGTGGGCTATGTGAAGGCGCGCGTACCTCCTGCGGGGGAGATTTCGCCGGCACCGGGGGAGGGCGAGCGGGTCGTCTTCCGCTCGCACTTCATCTGCGGCTTCGGCCTGCTGGCGAGTGGCTTTCTCCGCTCGTTCCTCGAATTCTACCATCTCCAACCTCATCACCTCACACCCAACACCGTGATGTTGCTGTCTGCCTTCGTTACGATGTGTGAAGGCTACCTCGGCATCCTCCCCACCATCGAGTTGTGGGGAGC
>NW_024113282.1:0-50997 GCF_003073215.2 Triticum urartu | reverse complement strand
ATTAACAATGTATTAAAAATATTAATCTTGTATTTAAAAAATATTTAAATGTTCTATAAAAAAATGTTGACTATGTATTAAAAAAGTTCTAACCAAGCACTTGAAATTGTTAATTGTGAGGTAGCTGTAGTTAAAAATTGATCCAGTTACTGCTAAATCGGCAGAAATTTGTCAATTTGACGAGATGTGGATGGAAAGCTATTAACGTGCGACCATTTGGTTACTTTGACATGAAATATGGTCTAATATTTTTGAAAAATCGAATGGTGCTATTTTGCAACAAATATTTTGTAGTTTCTTAAAAAACAGTTTTTCGCACTCGGGAAATGAAAAATGAACTTTTTGTGCAAAAAGAAAATGAAAACACCCTTTGGCAACATTGGTTCAGGAAATTGTACTTGGTTTAGCAAAAGAAATGTTATGAACAATCTTAATTGTTCCACATGTTCTGAATTTAGTCAGTGTTATTTCATTTTTGGTTGTCTTCTGTACTTGGAAGAAGTGATAAATATCCATAATAAGTGTCGTGTCTGCAGTTCATTGAGATCCGGACATGTTGTTTTTATAGTTTCTCTTGCATGATGAGCTATATGCCTCTTGTCTTTGCGAAGGTCGGCTTGCCTGGATGAGCATGCATGGATATGATTTTGATTAATAAAGATTTAGGATACAATTGAAATTATATTCATGTTGATCTATTACTGCGAATGACTGTATCAACCATGGAATAGAACGACCCGTTTCTGTTTTTGAATTCCAAAGTATCTTTACATCGAGCTATTGAAATTCTATAAAAAAACAAATCTTTCTCAAAACTGATGTAGGAAAAAATTTTATCGACTTACACTTTCCATATTCAAATGTTGTTAGTTGTTTTTTACTTTAGATTCTGAACTATATGCCGCTTAAGATAGCATTTGTTTGTACTTTCCAAGGAGTAACAAGAAACAAGTTGCAACCGAGCCCTTCCAATATTGATTCATCTAGGACATCCCGCCACCATATGCACGTCTTATGGTTGTTGCCAAAACTCCGAGTGAATTTGAAATAGGCCATGGACATGGATCACCAAAGTGAAAAGAATGCCACCGAGATTCAATCATAAACCGCGACGTTGCTAGAGTTTTTGGTATAATGCCAATTCTTTGTCCTCTATATAGCTATTCTTGCATTGATGCATGCATGAAAAAATATTTTAGTATTACCAATGATTTTGTATGTAAATTAAATTGCTAGCCCATGCAGCAGTGATGACCACTAGCTTAATTTTCATTGGTTACTCATTTGTGACACGGATCGATGATGTGGCGAACATCCGACCAACCATGCCCAGGAAACCCACATCCATCCATCGTCCATCCAGCTATATTCGGATAAATAAAGCTATCCATCCATCCACCGCACCCAAGCCCCTCGTCACCTCCTCTGTCCCTCTCCCACGAGAATCTCCTCACCGCCGCCACCTACGGCGGTCGATCCTGGCCGAATCCGGCGGCCGCCGGCAGCACCCAGCACACCCACGTGATCCCCTCGGCCCGCTCCTCCATCTCCTTTGGCCAGATTCGACGGGCGCTTCCTCCTGCGACCATGCGCAAAACTCTCCATCCACTAGGGTTTGGGCCACCGCGTCGCAGGTGTGGCTCCGGTGATTCAGATCCACTCTCTTCCCTCGTCACACCCCTCCTTCATTCTCCTCCTCACCACGTACCCTCTAACTCTCAGATCCGTCGTCGCTCGAGCACCGGATGCCATGTACGGGATGGTTGCTTCCTCCCCTGCCCAGATGCCATGGAGCGGCTAGATCTGGCGTGTACAACGACGCCCAGTGAGACGGCCTGGCCTACCACCCCGAAGCCATAGCAAGGCGGGTGAGGGAGGAGTAGACCGCAGTCATATGGGAGCCAAGAGGGATCTGAAGCGTTCGTCTCCTTCGAGCACCAAGACGGGTCTGCGGTGGATGCTGGGTTGGAGCTCGGGTCGATGGCGTGGCCATGGACACGACCTCCTTGACCTCGACAGCCAAAGCGTCGGCGGTGAAACATCTGATTCCTGAACCTTTTCTTCTCCTCTTTTAATTTAAAGTTCTTATTAGCTTAGTTGTAGATTTCTAAGCATGCCATCTTGTTGTGATTAATTATGTTAGTTTAGTTCTAGATTTCGGTTGCTACTACTGTTGCATAATTGACCCTGAATATTCTGTCATCTCATATGCTTCCATGGCCTGCCTACCAACCTGCTCGAGCAGTAACATAAACCGAGTTATTTGAGCAACCAACCAACAACAACCATAGTAGCACCAACTGTGTTCCTATTCTACTCTCTATTGGAGACTGATGAATGTTTAGCACTTTATGGCAGCCCCATATGCAACAGGAGACCAGCAAAAGCAGCGAGTGAGAGCGGCTGTGAATGCATAGTTGGGCGTCGACGACTGCATAGAGTAGTGTGAGCTAGGCTACATCTGATGCGAGTGGAAGAGCGTGGCTTATAGTCAACTCCCACAATGGTCTGTCACCTAGCTCTTTAAATTGTGTTAATTTGCTGTCATCTAGATTCAGAGTTATATAAGAGTATTGATATATTTGGAGTTAGTTGTTAGCTTATTTGTACAATATATAAGAATATAGATAGATTTGGAGTTAGTTTTTAGCTGCCATCTAGCTCTTTAAATTGAGTTGATTTGCTTACTGAACTTAGGTCGATGCCTTGATGTACTGTTTTTCTTGATATGTTTGATGTTCATCGATCGTCCAGATTTACTAGCACACCAGATATAAATCTGGACTGATGCCATTCAATAGATTTTTCTAGACATTTTATTGGATCATGAGATGATTGGCGTGGCAGGGTGTGTTTGGCTAACATATTGCATTGGAAATATATTTTTCTTCATCGCCTAGTGTCATTGTTGCAGATAATAGGGCATGTAGATAGCACGTTATTTTGCTAGTGGCTACTTATGCTTATTGTGTCTCACACTGAAAAATAAAATGCACAATGAGCTTGTTTGACTTTTTCGATGTTATAGTATACTTGATCAGGGTAGTCTATTTCCTGTGATCTTTCCTATCACGTGCACATATTAATTTTTGTTGACTTGAATCTGTTATGCCCTTGATATGCCCTTGATTTTTTTTACTTAGCTTGACCCAGAACAACAGCATCCTTGATTTTTACTGACCCCACCTCGCTCTAGCTCTCTAGACCCAAAGGAGCTTGTATGCAATGCACCTCCTCTCTGGTGGTGAGAGCGTACACGGGTCGTGGGTCCAACTAATTTCCATGTTTGTGGCCGCTCCTGCCACTGCCCTCTCCTTAAGGACACAACCAGAAAGACGCTCAATAAACAGATCGTCGTCCTCTCAAAGCGGAGGGGTCAGCTCAAGCGATAGTCAGTTTCTAGTATTCTCTACCGTGTCGATGTGGCTTGTTTACCTCGTCCTTGCTACACTTGATCGCATTATATGATCTCTGCTCGAGGATCTGATAGAGATGGTTCATTCAAAATAGTAGAGTATATGATTCATGTTTTGTTATAGTTTGTTTGTTTGTCCCAGTCCTCTGTTTCATGGCTGCTATGTTTCCTTTCCTAATCGCATTGCACATATTTTTGGTACTCAAAATGTGACATTATTCAGTCAATTTCAGTCCCTGTCGCGGTCCAACAGGCATTGCTTTGTCGTTGGACACTGGTAATTAAGAGAGAGCATTGTATACTCTCTGATCATTTGTCTATTGATTGCTTGAAGCATCTATCTTACTAGCTTTTAGAATGGAGAAACTCATGTCATTTCATATATGATCTGAATGAAATGATTAGGACTTGTTGCAGTGGATTTATTTGATATTGTATATTGTAATAAAGAAACAACATATGTGCTCCTGAAAAGTACTACGTTCTTGTCTGCTACATGTTCCCATTTAAGCTACGTGCCTGATTTAAATTTCAACAATGGTTTGTTTTGCATGCTTACCTGTTTGGTAAACTTGGTGCCATGCTTATTTCATGTAGCTAATAGTAACCTGCAAAAAATTGTAATTGCCAAGATTGATTTGTTCTGCTTGCCTGCTACAAACTTTTCGAATAACTACTACTTAATTAGTAGCATGTAGATTGGATTATTATTTTGTCAACATTCTATTCCAGAGATATATACAAAATCATGTGTTGGCCATCCCATGTAGCAATCACTGCTAGTCTGTATTGAGCAAACAGTGCACCGCACTGTAGCTAATCTCGTGCAGCAGTTGCCTCCCGGGACGCGGGTGTGCGTCGTGAGCAGTTTAGATTTTCTAGTCTTTCTTTCAAAATGTCAGGTGTTGTATTAGTATCATGATGTTAGCTTCTTAAATTCTGCTACTAGGACATCTATTCTTGAATAGTTTGCTTATAAAGTTTCCTAGTCATTCATAACCAACTGCAATATATTGATGGACATAGTACTCTACTCATGTGTAGATCTTTCTTTAAATGTCAGGCTAACATGGAAAGTGCTATGGAACAAGAGGTACCAGAAGGTGAAGAACCAAAGAGTGATGTTGTTGCTGACCTTTTCTCACTAAAGAATGGCCCTCCAGCAGATTCCCTCACTGGATGTGTTGTTTTGGTTGGTGCCATCTTATGTTACTGGTTACTAGTGCACAATATGGACATGTGCCATCTTATGAACATGGGGTAATAAGACTAAGCTACTGGTTGTGTTATATTGGTTGGTGCATCTTATGAACCTATGGTGTAATGATACTGTTGGGCCTAACTTATTGAAATCCTGGAGAATTATATTATTATTATCATCATTATATTCTCATGTGTTGGTTGACTGCCAAATTGCCAATGTATTTTTGTTTTTGAGATTCTGTTGGTTGTTGTTGGTCGCATTTCAATAAGGGCTGGATTGAAAAAATAAATTGTGTGAGTGGGTTGGACCGTTTCAAGGCCAAATATATTTTTTTATGGAAAAAAATCAAAATGTTTTTGTTGGGTAGATAAAAGGGCTGGCCCAGTTAATGATGGATTAAATAAATGGGTTGCACACCACAGCCCAAGAACTGGTCTATTGGGCTCGGCCCATGCTTGTGGCCAAAAGTAAATTTAAAAGTGGGCTGAATTATTGGGCTTAGCCCATTAAAACAACTGATTTGGACCGATCCTACATGGTATCCATGTCATCGCATGTGCCAAGTTGGCTCGGCCACATCAGATCCTACGTGGTCTAGGCTCATTAGTAGTGACCACAATTTTCGTCAAAGATTTAATGACCAAAATTTTGGTCAAGGGCGGCCATGACCAAAATTCCAGAGAAGGTCACGTTTGTTCGTTCTTGACGGTCAACTATTGAGCTTCCAAATTTGGTCAAAAAAGGTCAATAAACGAAAACAATGACAAATTAACGACCAAAATGGGGAGTCATAATTGGCCGTATTTCTTGTAGTGAAAACTGGATGCACTTCGTGTACAAAATGAACAATCTCTTTCGAAGTATCAGGGGTTCGGACGAAAACTCATCTGTTACAAAGGGATTTCAGTTTTTGAACTTATTTCAACTTTAGACTTTTTGTGTGTTCAAAATGCACCATTCAAAGCCACGTCATCAATTTTCAACCCTTTCTCACTTCATTTGTTATTTTTCATGCATTTACTGATTTTTTGAGCTATAAGACCCTGAAATTCAAAAGCATTTCAAATGAACTCTGAAAATGTTAAAAGTTGGCATCGTATCATCATTTCACCCACATAGCATGTGCATAAAAGTTGAGAGGGTTACAGCAAAAACTAGATGCACTTCGTGTACAAAACAGACAATCTCTTTCAAAGTATAAGAGTTTCATACGGAAACTCATCTGTTACAAAGGGATTTCATTTTCTTGAACTTATTTGAACTCCAGACTTTTTGTGTGTTCAAAATGCACCATTCAAAGCCACATCATCAATTTTCAACCCTTTCTGACTTCATTTGTTATTTTTCATGCATTTACTAATTTTTTTGAGCTGAATGACTTTGAAATTGAAAAGCACTACAAATGAACTCTAAAAAGGTTGAAAGTTGGCATGGTATCATCATTTCACCCACATAGCATGTACTAGAAAGTTGAGAGGGTTACAATAAAAACTGGATGCACTTCGTGTACAAAATGGACAATCTCTTTCGAAGTATCAGGGTTTCGGACGAAAACTCATCTGTTACAAAGGGATTTCATTTTTGAACTTATTTCAACTCCAGACTTTTTATGTGTTCAAAATGCACCATTCAAAGCCACATGGATAGATAAGTGACCAAAATAATAGAAGTTCATCATCACATTATGTGTGTCAAAACCCATTACAAATTCACGTGGATAGATAAGTGACCAAATTAATAGAAGTTCATCATCACATTAAAAACAAAGTACATACATAGTTCTCATTGTACAACATATAGCTCTCCAGAGCATCTAGTTAAACCATACATTGAAACTATGTGAAACCTTTCAATGCAACAATAAATGCGATCATAATCACAACCAAGGTAAAAATTGATCCAACGGCATAATGATACCAAGCCTCGGTATGAATGGCATATTTTCTAATCTTTCTCATCTTCAACCGCATTGCATCCATCTTGATCTTGTGATCATCGACGACATCCGCAACATGCAACTCCAATATCATCTTCTCCTCCTCAATTTTTTTATTTTTTCCTTCAAGTAATTGTTTTATTCTTCAACTAAATTTAACCTCTCGACAATAGGGTCGGTTGGAATTTTCGGTTCAACTACCTCCTACATAAATAAAATCTATGTCAACTTGATGGGCATAATTGTCATAAACAATAAATAAAGCAAATAGTTATAAAAGATAATATATATAGCACATTCGAATCATAGCCAGGACGAGGGCCGACGGGGGCGGATACCAAAATCATCACACTATATAATAACAAGCAATAATAAAAGTAAGAAAATTAGACAAGTATCTATCTAAAGTAAGAATTTTTTTTCTTTCATAAGAAGATAAGAGGCTCACCACAGTGGTGCAGGTGACGAGATCGGCACGGGCGATCGACGGCGGTGAAGACGGGGACGGGATGTGAAAGACCGCTAAACCTAGACAAATCTCGGGGAAAATGGAGCTTGGAGGTCAAGCTTCGAGAGGAGAAAGCTTAACTAGCGTGGCTCGGGCATTTCATCGAACACCTCGTGTGCATAGGAGGTGAGCTAGAGCACCCAAATGCCCTCTCCTCGCCGGCCAGAAAAAATAGAGCACTGTGGAGTGCTCTTCTGCGGCGACGGGGTATATATAGGCAACTCATTTGTCCCGGTTCGTGGCTGGAACCGGGACTAAAGCCCAGCCTTCTGTCCCGGTTCGAGCCAAGAACCGGGACCAATGAATCCAGCCCGTCGCCTGACTCTAAGTTCAGGTCTTGAGTGATATCCTCCCCTCCGCGGGTATCCGGCTTGGAGGGATCGGGAATCCGAACGTAGCGAGTCCTTAAGATAGACGAAGGGTCGCCGCACTGTCCCTCTACCACGACAACGTGGTGGGTGACTTGGGGAGAGTTAATCTCTCTCAGATCGGTTTTAGGCCCAATCTAGTCGTAATCCATAGCGACTCCCAGGGCGGCGAAGCGATCCAAGAGCTCGTTTATGGAGGAAAGCTCCATTGGATCTAACTGCTCGGCGAGTTCCGAACTGACATGAAGATTGTTTTCGATGGCTCGAGAGGTCATCGTCGGCGCAGAAGCCGCATAGGCGGTCATAAGAAAACCACCTAGCCGGAGGGTTTGGCCGACAGCCAATGCTCCCTTAGCAATGGTGCCGTCTTTAAAGACGGGGCGAGGCATCCTTCCTGATGGCGACGACACAGAGGAACTCTCAATGAAAGCACCAATGTCGGTGTCAAAACCGGCGGATCTCGGGTAGGGGGTCCCGAACTGTGCGTCTGGGCCGGATGGTAACAGGAGGCAAGGGACACGAAGTTTTACCCAGGTTCGGGCCCTCTCGATGGAGGTAAAACCCTACGTCCTGCTTAATTAATATTGATGATATGGGTAGTACAAGAGTAGATCTACCACGAGATCAGAGAGGCTAAACCCTAGAAGCTAGCCTATGGTATGATTGTTGATGTGTATGTTGTCCTACGGACTAAAACCCTCCGGTTTATATAGACACCGGATAGGGTTAGGGTTACATAGAGTCGGTTACAATGGTAGGAGATCTGAATATCCGTATCGCCAAGATTGCCTTCCACGCCAAGGAAAGTCCCTTCCGGACACCGGACGAAGTCTTCAATCTTGTATCTTCATAGTCCAGGAGTCTGGCTGAAGGTATAGTTAGTCTATCCGAACACCCCCTAATCCAGGACTCCCTCAACGCCCCTGGCCATCAGGTCAGGTTCGGAAACTGAAACTATATTGCGGACATCCACAGAGACTTGATCTTTGACAGACTCGAGCCCATGTCAGGTGCGCCGCACAATCACGACGAGCATGACGTAACTCTTCCGTTAGACAGTGTTCGGTAAATCACGTCTGCAACTACTCCGGCCTTCAATCCGGAGCAAATTGCACCATCCGAGGATGGAGGGATAGACCCCGTCATGGAGGCCACACTCTCAATGGCGATGGAGCCGGATACTGACTTCACCCCTTACGAGAGCCGTGTCACCGAACCGCGGGATTCGTCTCCGGCCACGGACTCCGAGCCGCGTGCATCCGTGCCTATCGAATCCGACTGGGCGCCGATCATGAAGTTCGCCTCCGCGGATATCTTTCAGCATTCACCTTTCGGAGATGTGCTAAATTCATTAAGGTCTCTCTCCTTGTCAGGAGAACCTTGGCCGAACTATGTCCGGCTAGAATGGGATGCGGACGACGAAGGAATTCGCTGCCCACCCACCACCCACCTAGTAGCCACTGTCGACGATTTAACCGACATGCTCGACTTCGACTCCGAAGACATCGACAGTATGGACGACGATGTAGGACTCTGTTCAAGAATTCATCCGATTAACCAGTTAACTTGCCGATTAATCCCTACTCATAGGGTCCCCGAGTAGCCGATTACCCGATAAATCGTCCGATTAATTGATTAAATGGCCGATTAACTTGCCGATTAGCCTATTAATCCCCTACTCACCAGCCGACCGAGCAGCTACCAGTTAACGATTTCCTCAACAAAGGAGACGAACAGGAACCACCGCCCACAGGGAGCTGGACGGCCACCTCATCATATGATATATACATGGTGGACACCCCCAAAGAAGGCAACGGCGACGAGACAGCGGAGGAAGACCCCTCCAAGAAGCAACCCAAGCGCCGACGTCAGCGGCGCCGCTCTAAGTCCCGCCATAGCAAAAGTAGTGATACCGGCACAAGAGACAATAACACTCCGAATAGTGCTGAAGACGACAATAATGCCCTCCAGCACGATTTAGAGCAGGAGGGTGAACAAGCTAGCCCTCCAGAGCGGGCGGCAGATGGAGAATCGGAGGGGACAATTACATGCCTATCTCCGAAGACGGGGTGAGCCTTGGCGATGAAGAATTTATCGTGCCTGAGGATCCCGTCGAGCAGGAGCGCTTCAAGCGCCGGCTTATGGCCACAGAAAATAGCCTGAAGAAAAAGCAACAAAAGCTTCAAGCTGATCAAGATCTGCTAGCAGACAAATGGACCAAAGTCCTTGCGGCCGAGGAATACGAACTCGAGCGCCCCTTCAACAATTACCCAAAGCGCAGGTTGCTACCCCACTTCAAGGAGGAAGCATTGCAACCTACATCACCAGTGTACGATGCGGCTGACCGGCCACCTCGTGGCCGAGCCACAGAGGCGTTTCGGCCTGAAGTTCAGCCTGCACCCCGCCGCCACTCAAACAAAAATACCAAAGCCCGGGGTAACACATGGGACCTGCGAGACGTATTGGAAAACAAGGAAAAACATGCAAGATCGATCTACGGATCACGGGGGCACGCACCAATACGCGACGATGATCGTCACACCGGATACACTAAAAGCAAATCCGGCCGAGCCGGTCACGGCAGACAAGACTCGTATGAACCGTGTCGCGATGTAGCCCGGCACAGAGGCGCCGCACACCCCTTATGCTTCACTGATGAAGTAATGGATCACGAATTCCCAGAAGGGTTTAAACCCATAAACATCAAATCATACGATGGTACTACAGACCCCGCGGTATGGATAGAAGACTTCTTCCTCCACATTCATATGTCCCGCGGGGATGACCTACATGCCATCAAGTATCTCCTGCTCAAACTCAAAGGGACGGCTCGGCATTGGCTCAATAGCTTGCCGGCAAACTCCATAGGAAGTTGGGAGAACTTGTCAGAGGCATTCCTGGACAATTTCCAGGGCACTTACGTGCGACCGCCGGACGCTGACGATTTAAGTCATATAACTCAGCAGCCAGGGGAATCGGTCAGGAAATTCTGGACCCGGTTCCTAACCAAGAAGAACCAAATTGTCGACTGTCCGGATGCAGAGGCCTTAGCGGCATTTAAGCATAATATCCGTGACGAATGGCTCGCCCAGCACCTCGGCCAAGAGAAGACAAAATCCATGGCAGCCCTCACGACACTTATGACCCGCTTTTGTGCGGGCGAAGATAGATGGTTGGCTCGTAGTACCAACACAGCAAGCAAACCTGGCATATCACAAGCCACGGATAGCAACGGCAAACCACGACGCAACAAACACAAGCGCCGCAAATATGGTGAAAACGCCAAAAATACGGCAGTTAATGCCGGGTTCAGTGGCTCAAAGTCCGGTCAGTAGAAAGGGCCGCCCAAAAATACAAATCCGGGTCCATCCAGTCTGGACCGCATACTCACTCGCCAATGCCAAATTCATGACACCCCAGAAACGCCAGCCACCCATACCAACAGAGAATGCTGCGTCTTCAAACAATCCGGCAAGGCAGGCGTCAAAAATGAAGAGGGGTCTCAAAGCGACGACAGCGACGAGGAGCCCAGATCGCCGAACACAGGAGGGCAAAAGAAATCCCCCCCCCATATTCATTCAGTGAATGTGGTAAATACCACCCAAATTGCCCACTTGGACCAGAGATGCACCCTTAGGGATGGCGGCTCAACGGAACTCGCCGTCCGACAATATAAGCTAGGGCCGGTCACCTTCAACCGCACTGATCGTCCGGTTAACGCCAATCGGGGCAATCCAGCCGCACTAATCCTCGACCCAACAGTAGACGGTTTCCACCTCACTCAAGTCCTTATGGACGGAGGTAGTAGTTTAAAACTCCTTTACCAGGACACAATGCGCAAGATGGGCATCGATCATTCAGCGATCAAGCCCACTAAAGCCACCTTTAGAGGCATCATGCCAGGTATGGAGGTTAGCTGTACAGGCTCCATTGCCCTCGAGGTAATCTTCGGATCACTAGAAAATTACCGTATAGAAGAGTTAATCTTCGAAATCGCCCCTTCCAGCAGTGAGTAGCAAGCACTGCTCGGGCGAACCGCGTTCGCTCGATTCAAAGCGGTGCCACATTATGCCTATCATAAGCTCAAAATGCCCAGTCCACACAGCGTCATCACGGTTCATGGCAAGGCCGAACCTTCCTTCGGCACCAACAAATACATCACTGCCTTAGCAGCAGGAACAACGAGCAGCACCTTGCAGCCGAACCTCGAGTCGACGCCCAGGCTCCCGGACACCGTCAAGGGGCTCCGAACTACTTCACGGAAGGATACCCCGGCTCGTCCAGAGCTCAACTAAACACTCCGGCGAAGGCCATGACAGGCCGAACTCACCGGTTCAACCGCCCTCCGGCACGCAAAAGTTTCTTATATTTCCTTCGCAGGTTCACCTTTGCACCGACCAGGACGGACTCCACAAAGGCAGCTCGAACGCGTCAAGGGATCCTTAGACATTCCCCGCAGTGAACGTCCGGCTACAATACGGATCCGCACTCAACCTCTTCCCCCTGGTCACAGCAGGTTCTGCTATCACAACTCCTTTTTTATCACATTACTTGTATACATACGCATAGACATATTATTCAAATACAACATGTGGATTTATATGATGTTCACCTGCTGATTATTTCCTACCGAAATCATTTCGTCAAATGGCATCCGTACACAGCGATATGCCTTAAATATGCCAGGGGCTTCGTTTTCCCGTAACACGGCAATAAAAGTCCGAACACCTTCATGGAAGTTCGGCACCCCGAACTTATAGCATTATATGCATCAGCTCCAAATCATGTCTTGGGTCAATAGTTGGGTTTGCCCGGCTCCCATGTTTTGGTACCTTACGTTCCGCTATATCGGCTAAGGTAGCACTGGGAGAACTACTGCAATTGTGTCCCGGTTCTTCCGGATGAGCACCTCAGTAGAGAAAGCCGAAAACTGACTGTCATGATACGGCGAGAGCTGGTCAGCTATTCGAGTGGTCACAAAATCTTTAAGGATTTCTCCCGCATAATGCCATAACCAATGCAGTGCGCGATGGATCGGCGTTTTCTCCGATCAGGCGCTTATAGAGCCCCTAGTACGGTCTTCTGAACACAAGGGGCTGCGCCGACCATACTAAAGCTCCTATGGCTAAGTGAGAGTGATAAAGCCCTATAGTCCGATTGCCTGGTTTGTTGTGCTGAGCACCTCCCTCGGACGACCCAAAATTGGGATAAAGAGTGCTCAGGTTTATCCCGAACACCCCCGTACTTCTTACATGGCGCAGAAGCCGACGACTGGCCAACTCTGAGCCTTAACATACAAACGGCCGCACAGGAGGGTAAAATTTTATATAACAGGCGACATATAAACGACCTTGTTCAAACATTACATAGGACAACATGATCGGCATTCATGGAAATATAATGTCCTTGGTACATAGCTCCGCTGCAAGGTAGGATCCTTTCAGGACACTCCTATAATACAATTCGGGCTTGCGGTGCTCCTTCCCCTCTGGTGGTCCCTCGGTCACTAGATTTTCGGCATCCATCTTCCCCCAGTGCACCTTTGCGAGGGCGAAGGCCATTCGCGCTCCTTCTATACAGACCGACCGCTTGATGACGTCAAGTCGAGGGTAAGCACTTACAAGCCGCCTCACGAGCCCAAAGTAGCTGCTTGGAATCAGCTCGGTAGGCCATAGTCGGATAACCATATCTTTCATGGCTAGTTCCGCCGCCTTATGCAGTTCGATCAGCTGTTTCAGTTGATCGGCAAAAGGCACCGAATAATTCAGTGCCAAATACTGCGATCAAAAGAGCTTATCGACGGTGTTCCTTCCTTTGGCTCGGTAGAATTGAGAGGCATCTGATATACTGTGAGATAGCTCGGCAAATACACTAAGAAGTCCGGGTTCACAATCAGAAACATAGTTTTCCCTTCAAATACTTGCTTTACATGGGAAAAGCCTTACCCGCCGCAATCTTCCTTGCCTCTTGGATCCCCTGCAGGGCGCTTTGGGTTTCCCCCCGGGCGTCGCTCGTGGCTTGACGCGCCTTGGTGAGTTCGGACTCTTTCTCCGTTAAACTCCGCTCCAAGGCCTCGCATTTACTTACGGCCTCTTGCAGCTCCTGCTCAGCTTTAATAACTCTGGCTTTGTGTTTCTCACGAAGAGTCCGCTCCATGGCCGCCTTTTTCTCGGCCTTGGCAACGGCCCTTTTGAGGGCCTCGACTTTGGTCATAACCCCTAGCACAAATTATGCGCCTTATTTCATACTGAACATTTATTTCCCAATAAATGCGCGCAATGCTTGTTCATACCTTGTTTCTCCCTCAACTGCATTTTTAATTGGCCAATTTCTTCTATGGCCCGCTCCAGACTTTGATTCAGTCCGGAGATCTCCGCAGTACGAGAGGTAGCGGCCGATACAGGTACCTTCTTGGAACAGAAGGGAAATCAATATCACTCAATGAGTCTTCCTGTGATCATCAATGCGATCCCCTGTCCGGTTCCTTCTTTCACCGAACAGGGTATCAGGGGCTACTATCTATACTATGACACTCTTCGGTAACTTATAAAACATACCTCAAAGCCTCTTATAAGGCTGATACAGGATTCGTTCAGTCCACTCTCGTTCGACTGAATCTTCTCAATCACCGCACCCATAAGGGCATGGTGTTCGTCAACAATGGAGGCGTCTCGTAACGCCACGAACAAAGCATCTGACACCTCTGGATGGAGAGAGGTCGCCGGCGGAACAGGTACGCTCCCTCCAGCTAAAGGAGGCTGCCTTCTTGATTCTGGAGCCGTATAAACCTCTGGAATCTCATCTGGTGAGGAGCCGAACTCAAGGTCGCCCCCGCCGTCAGACCCTATGGGAATCTTTTCCCCCACGTGTCCGGCCCCTACGGTTTGACCTCCAGGCGCCGCCTTCACGGTTTCTTCCTTTCCTCCTTGGCCGGGGTCCTCCTGGGACGAAGCCTGGGGGAGTTGAATAAACATGCGTTAAGCGCTTCCTTCGGGTCATGCGGATAGAAAAGTTTGATAAACTCACCGAACTTGCAGGGCGGGACATTTGGTACCCGCGGTCTTCGGCGGAGTCCGGCCATGATTTGCTGGACTTGTAAAGCACCTTCCAAATGTCCTCGTGCGTGGAGCCGAAGAACCTTCGCAAAGTTTGGTGCCTGGCCGGGTTGAAATCCCATAGATTGCAAGTTCGGTGTTGACAAGGCAGTATCCGGCTGACTAACATCACCTGGACTACGTTGACAAGTTCAATGTTCTTATCTCCCATATCTTTAACGCGCGTCTGAAGCACTGAAAGTTCATCGGATGAGGACCAGTCCAGGCCTTTCTTGACCCAGGATGTAAGCCGCAGAGGGGCACCAGATCGAAACTCGGGAGAGGCGCCCCATTCCTTGCCGCACAGCTCAGTGATGTAAAACCACTGTTGTTGCCACTCCTTGAAAGAATCATCAAAGGTTCCCATTGGCCATATGACGTTGGGCATCTTGCTCACCATAGCGCCCCCGCACTCGGTGTGCTCGCCGCCCACCACCTTGGGCTTCACATTAAAAACCTTCAGCCATAAACCAAAGTGCGGCGAAATGCGGAGGAAAGCCTCGCACACGACAATAAATGTTGATATGTTGAGGAAGGGATTGGGGGACAGATCGTGAAGATCGATCCCATAATAGTACATTATGCCGCGAACGAACGGGTGGAGGGGAAACCCTATCTCGCGGACAAAATGAGGGAGGAATACAACCCTCTCATATGGTTCCGGCGTAGGGACGATCTGTCCCGCCGTCGGGAGACGGTGGCTGATTTTCTTGGCCAAATACCTGGCCTCCTGAAGCTTTTTGATATCCTTGTCTCGGACGGTAGAGGCCATCCATTTTCCTCCACTAGTGCAGAACCGGACAATAGCACCGGTTCGTAAGGCCCTTTAGTGCCGGTTCGGTAACTGGCACTAAAGTGTGGGCACTAAAGCCCCCCCCCCCCTTTAGTACCGGTTCAGCATGAACCGGTGCTAAAGGGCAACCACGTGGCACGAGCTAGCTCCGGGGGCAGGGAGCCCTTTACTACCAGTTGGTGACACCAACCGGTATTAAAAGGTTGGGGGGTTTTGGGTTTATGATTTCTTTTTCATTTAATTTTGTGTTTTCCATTTAATTCTTTTTCGTTTGCTGGTATTTTACGATACTACATATTGTACACGTTATGCATATATATAAATAGAATTTCTAGTAGAACCGATCATATATATATATATATCATCGAATGTCTCACAACCACCATTAATTCACACATATATACACACATGTATATATATATACAGTTAGCTAGCTATATACAATTTCTCCTAATTGGTGCCTTCGGAGCCAGTGGCATTAGACTAATTAGTGCCTTCGGAGCACGAAGACAATTGGAAGTGTTTCATGAGGGCGGTAGCGGGTAATAGTATTCTCCTTTGGGATCTATAACCTGGTCGAGCAAAAATCCCGCTATTTCCTCTTGAATTGCTTCTATGCACTCCTCTGCTAGGAGCTGCTCCCGCACCTCTCTAAACTGTTAAGAAGGAGATCAATATGCATGTGTATTAGTTGTGTGAGTAGATATCGATGATGGTGTAAAAAATGTGAATAGTGTTCTGACAAACGTACCCAATCCTGTCTTTGAGATCTGCTCCTTTCGGACGCCATCATGCGAATGCTCTCGCAAACGTAGTATGCACACAGATTATTCCCCGGCGCCTGCTTCAGGGCCTTTATGAGAATGGAATTTGATCAGATAATAATTAATCAAGCATGATAATTAAAGAGATGGCAGCTAGCTAGCTAGTACTACTTAATTACTTACCTTTGGTCGATACCATTTCAGCTTTCATTTCCATTGGCCTGGAGTGACGCCGATGAACTTTGCCCAAGCCCTGCCCGCCGAGAAAGAAAATGAATAAAGGGGTTATTAAATAGTTCATATCAGGAAATGCTGAACTAAATAGGCCGAGATATAGTTAATAATGATTGAAATTACCTGTTGACTATCCCAAACAAGATGGTGTAGTCACTTTCTTTTTTAAGTAGTGAGTCCAATATTTCAACTGTTCCTTCATCAACTTTAATGATTAACAAGATCCAGTGAAATCTACATGCACACACGTTTGCATGCCTTAATTAAGCGGGCATATGTAAGAAAAAACATGTAGCTAGCTAGTAGGCAAAAACAAAATTTGTAGTACAAGACAGTGTGACTCACTCGAAGTTGTAAGGAAGTAGTATATCTTCATTGGTATTGAGGCGCTTGAAGAACTCTAGCATGCTTTCCTCTACACTTTTTTCATAATATGCATCTAATTTCCATCTATATTCATTAATGGTATTTGGGTCAATGAACCCAATGCCATAGCATCCACCTTTTTTCATTTCATACATCTTCATCCTGCATAATACCACAGAAAAGAATATAGTGAGGATAATTACAGGTAATGATTGATCAAAATGATCACTACAACTAGCTTGAGACTTAAATTATAGAAAGAAATCACTTACAGACAATAGCAACTGACGATAGATTTGTCGAGTGCATCTTGATTGTATAACTGAAATAGTTTTGAATACTCAACGGACGCAGCTTTCTCATGGAAGTAATGATCCTTCTTGACATTCACCATGACGGACTCTCGATTGGAAATCTTGATAATGTCCATGTACCATTGATGCAGTTCATACATTCTCGTTGGGAGCTTCTTGACTTCGTCTGGCTCGACCAAAGGTTGGCCCCGGACATATTTCCATTTTATTTCCTCGCGTGTGTTGTTGGCACAACAAGCGGGAGGATTGATTGCGTCGCCTGTTCTCCCAGCTGGGGAACGGTTTTACTGCATGTTTTGACAGCTAATTTTCTCGACCTCGAGCTCGCCTCTTTCTGTAGACGTGCTCGATTTGACTTCCGAGGTGGCGCTCATAGTCTGTGTCAATAGCCTTGGGAGCTGGTGCGCTAGCCATACGAATGAAGTGGTCAATCTTTTCCTCAGGCACTTTCTCCCTTGGCGGCGGTGGCGGTTTCGGTGAAAAATGGGCTTCCACCTCGGCCTTCGATATGGCTGCGTTTTCCTCCTCGGACTTGTCATAAGGCCTCTGCGGAAGAGGCGCGAGGCTGCTTGGACCATATTGAAATCACTTGCCTCCGCCTGTACCTCCCGTCCTACCTCGACTTGTACCGCTATGCACCATAGCTGCGGTGGCTCTATTCCATGATTGCTGAGGCGGCGGAGACGGCTGACGTGGTTGAGTTGGACGAGGAGGAGTGGCCTGAAGCTATGCCGGACTTGGAGGAGGAGTGGCCTGAAGTTGTGCGGACTTGGAGGAGGAGTGGTCTGACGCTGTGTCGGACTTGGAGGAGGAGTGGCCTGACGCTTTGCCAGACTTGGAGGGGGAGGAGTGGCCTGATGCGTTGGTGGACTTGGAGGAGCGGGAGTCTGCTGACTCGGTGGGGAATTCGACGAGGAGTCGATTGACACGGTGTCGGTGGCCTTCGAAAGATGATGCAATCCTTTCTCCATAGGATGATACGATGTTTGGCCTCTCCCAGTGTGTGCTCCTCGTCACCTCCTGGAATGTCAAGCTCTAGCCCCGAATATTGGTCCACCACCTCATCAACCAAGACACGAGCATAGCCTGCTGGAATCGGGTTGCAATGGAAGGTTGCCTCGGGGGGATTTGTAAAAGCAATGGCGTCTGCCACCTTCATGGATATGTTCTTCATTTTGAAGTGTAGCTCGCAGTTAGTGTTCTCCATGATGTCATCCACGGGGTATCTATCTAGCATTGCATCGCCCGGGGCAGAACCCACGCTGATTCTCGGCATGGATGGGACGGTTCTATCCAATGCTGGATCATCCGCTAGCTGATGCAGCTGCTGAGACCCCCTTTGCTGTCTAAGTGAGTCGATCTGCTCCTGCTGCCACTGGAATTTGACTGCCAAGTCTGCGTGCACTGATTCTAGGCCTTGAAGGCGTTCATAGTCCAGCTTCCTCTGCTCCTCCTCCATCTTCCTCTTCTTCTCCTCCGCAATCTTTTTTCTCGCACGGGTTCTGTAGTCGGCGTTCCAGTCCAAAAACCCCTCATACCACGGAATAGCACCCTTGCCTCGTGTTCTTTCCGGGTGTTCAGGATTTCCCAGGGCACGCGTAAGCTCGTCGTTCTCTCTGTTGGGCTGGAACACCCCCGATTGAGCCTCTTATATTGCAACAAGTAGCTTATCTTCAGCTTCGTTCAGACATGCCTTCTTCGAAACTTTGCATGTCTTCGAGTCCAACTCCCCCCATGCGCATAGAACCAAGTCCTTCACCTGGGGGGGGGGGGCAGCTCAATGTTTCTGGAGTGACACCTACATCCTCCATCTCTTTCTCAGACTTAGCCCACTTAGGCATTGCCACCGTGTAGCCACCTGGCCCCAGCTTATGGAACTTATCCTTTTTTCGGCATTGGCCTTGTTTATTCTCGACCGTTCCTTAGATAATTTTGAATCCTTGAATTTCACGAAATCGTCCCAATGAGCACTTTGCTTCTCTAGTGTTCCCTCGAATACTGGAGTCTTCCTTCCTCCCTTGATGTACTTGTCCCATACACGATTCTTGTGGTTGTTGAATGCAACCGCCATCATCCTAAGAGCAGCGTCCTTGACTTTCTCCACATCTGCATCTGTGAAATGATCTAGTAGGGTGAATGTTCCATCAGAGTTTCCCAAAGCAGAAGTTTTTGTCTGTCGTCAACAAAAGTAAGATCTCGACGTGGCTTTGCTGGCTCTCTCCATTCTTGAAGGGAGATCGGGAGTTGGTCCTTCACAAGAACTCCGCACTG
The DNA here is from genome assembly GCF_003073215.2 of Triticum urartu. Taxonomy (NCBI): domain Eukaryota; kingdom Viridiplantae; phylum Streptophyta; class Magnoliopsida; order Poales; family Poaceae; genus Triticum; species Triticum urartu. Next base: position 31,730 of record NW_024113282.1, on the reverse strand, counting down.
ACGAATGAACTTGTCCACAATATTCTTAGGCGCTAATGGTTCGCCATTAGGTTTGATGGCCTCGATATTGTACTTTACGCCCTCCTTCAACTTTTTGTTCGGGCCTCGTTTCCTGCTGCCTGAAGATTTGCTTGATCTGGATGGCTGAAAGAAGAAAGATCGATTCGTTAATATATCTTCAAGTCATTTAAAACATGTGATGATCACCAGATGCCTGCTTATATAAATATACCTCGCCGGTCTTTGTTGTTTCAAGATCAACATTTTCTTCGTCATCAATATCATAATCATAGTTCATGACTTCATCAATTCGGTCGTTGTGATCGAATATCATATCACCCTCCCCGGTGTTGTTTAGATATCCGGAGTCATCATAATCTTCTTCATTCTGATCATCATCTGGCCCGCGAGGATGGCGTATGATATCGAACAGGGTCTCTTCTCCCTCTCTGCCGGTATTATCCGCCATAGCTTTTATTTAACTAATCCAAAAGAAATATAAAACAATTTAGTATTCAAATTACAATGCATGGATGCAATCAATTAATAAGGAAAAACTGAATCAATCATAGTACATAATAAGCATCATCGAATATAATCTCGAATACATCGTCTCGAATAATAGATATAATCTTAAATACATCGTCTCGAATAATATATATTGAATACATCACTAGCTAGCTAGCTAGCTAATAAAGATCGAATACTAAAGAGTAATCTAGGCCACTCGCAGTTCCTGAGGCGCGGGCGGTGGACAACCAAAGTGAAGGAACCATCACTGGATCATAGCTCGAGTGATCTCCCCAAAGAACCTGCCATGTATTGGAGAACCTGACGTCCATAGCAGCCATGTAGCGATGGACGTGCTCGTCCTCCTCCCTGAAACGACGACGTACCACCTCCGGCGGGGCCGGCTCCCTCCGCACCGAAAGTGGCCCACGCGAACGCCACCAAAGGAGATCAGGGTCGACGACGGGACCTGGGGCCGGGTTCCTCACCAAGCACCGCGCCCCTGAAGGTAGCACCTCCAAGTGCCAGCCCGGTGGAGCCCAGTCCCGGACATGGGTCCTCTGAAGCAGGACGTCGTCGCGAATGGGTCGACGGCGAGGATGCGGGCCGGGCATCGTCGACAACAAATACTATATGCCGCAAAAGTAAAGTAACATTTTTTAAATGATGGATTGTGATTTCATATATGAAAATTCTAAATTTTATAACTAAAAATATAAGAAACTAAAAAAATATCGATCATCGTCTAACAATTTGAAATTAATCTAATTCATCTAGCTAAAACTAACATTTCCAAAATTTCTAACATTTCTATATAACTAACATTTGGTATAAATTGTGTGTGTGTGCGCGTGTAGTGTGTGTGTGTGCGCTTGCGTGTGTGTGCAGTAGCTACGGCAGGTGCCGGCGGCACGGTGGCTTTGATCCATTGGAGGGAGGAGAGGGGCTGGGGGAGGGGCTCAGAGCGCGCGCGGGCAAGGTCGAGGCGACGGCGACGGCGAGGCGAGATCAATCCAAGGCGACGGCGACGGCTGGGCGAGATCAATCCAAGGCGACGGCGGACGGGGCGGCGGCAGAGATAAGTTGGAGATGAGAAACTGAAATTTTTCGAAGTGTTTGTTATATAGGGGACACCTTTAGTACTGGTTGGTGCCACCACCCGGTACTAAAGGCCTGTTTTGGCCAGGCCAAGTGGCGTGAAGAGCACACCTTTAGTACCGGGTGGTGGCTGGAACCGGTACTAAAGACCCACCCTTTAGTACCGATTCCAGCCACCAACCGGTACTAAAGGTGGTGCGCTGGCGCAGGTGCGGTGCGGCAAGTTTAGTCCCACCTCGCTAGCCGAGGGGCGCCCGCACTGGTTTATAAGCCCCAGTGCAGTAGCTCTCTCGAGCTCCTCTCATAAGCAGGCCTTCTGGGCCTACGTCTGCTGCTATGCCCTGATGGGCCTATTGGGCTAGCGGGCCTGCATCCTGGCCCAATTAGAATTTGGATTTCTAGTCGTATGGAGGCCGCTGTGGCCCAGTAGGTGGGCTTTTTTCATTTAGTTTTTTCTTTTCTGCTTTATTTATTTTGTTTTATTTATTTTTAGTTGTTTTTTGCTGTATTTAGAGTTTCTTTGTGAATATTTTGCTTTAGGTACAAAAAATTAGAAACTTTCTGTTAGTGCCGGTAGTTTTCAAATTTGAATAGTTTAAATTTTGAATTATTTGAAATTTGTGTGAATCACTAGTTTGTGAATAACTTAACTTTAAAAATACATTTTTCAGTGATTCTTTTTTATTATGTTTAATATTAGTGTGTTTTATCATTATATTCAATTTGGTAATGCTTAGGTTATTTAGAAAATGAAATGCCTTTTGTAACAGATGAGTTTTCGTCCGAAACCCTGATAGTTCGAAAGAGATTGTCCATTTTGTACACAAAGTGCATCCAGTTTTTGCCGTAACCCTCTCTACTTTTTTGCACATGCTATGTGGGTGAAATTATGATACCATGCCAACTTTCAACCTTTTCAGAGTTCATTTGAAGTGTTTTTCAATTTAGCTGAAAAAAATCAGTAAATGCATGAAAGAATTTGTTTGCACATAAAATTTCTTCGCATTTCAAATGCCAAAACACATAGCCACCCCTAACTATTACAGAGATTCCCTCCTGGGTGTGAAACACAGAAGAAAGTGATGATATATAGTGAAGCCGATCACATCCCAGATCTTTGGGTGTGAAACTTTTTCTTCGCGTGTGTCCCTTTGCGCCGTAACCATGGAAAATCTTCATCATTTAACGGGATGCTCGGGTCAATATTCACTGTGAATGGAGCAATTTCATCAAACATATCATAATCTGCTGACATGTCTATCTTGTCATCCACTCCCACGATGTTTCTCTTCCCAGAAAGAACTATGTGCCGCTTTGGCTCATCGTATGATGCATTCGCTTCCTTATCTTTTCTTTTTCTCGGCTTGGTAGACATGTCCTTCACATAGAAAACCTATGTCACATCATTGGCTAGGACGAATGGTTCGTCTGCATACGCAAGATTGTTGAGATCCACTGTTGTCATTCTGTACTGCGGGTCTTCCCTTACCCCGCCTCGTGTCATATTGACCCATTTGCACCGAAACAAAGGGACCATGAAACCATGTCTATAGTCAAGTTCCCATATGTCATGTATATAACCATAATATGTTTCCTTTCCCATCTTGGTTTCTGCATCAAAGTGGACAGCACTGTTTTGGTTGGTGCTCTTCTTATCTTGGGCGATCGTGTAAAATGCATTACCATTTATCTCGTACCCTTTGAAAGTCATTATATTCGAAGATGGTAACTGGGACAGCAAGTACAGGTCATCTTCAATAGAGGCGTCATGCATGGTACGTGTTTGTAACCAGCTAGCAAAACTCCTGGTTTGTTCACGTGTAACCCAGTCATCAGACCGCTTCGGGTGTTTGGAGCGTAGCAAATTCTTGTGTTCTTCCATATACGGAGCCACCAAGGCGGAATTCTGTAGAACTGTGTAGTGTGCTTCAGTGAGAGAATGTCCGTCCATACATATTATTTGATCCCCTCCTAGCGTGCCTTTTCCATCCAGTTTGCCCTTATGCCGCGATTCAGGAACACTAATCGGCTTAAGGTCAGGAATAAAGTCAATACAAAAGTCAATGACCTCCTCATTTTCATGGCCCATGGAGATGCTTCCTTCTAGCCTAGCACGGTTATGAACATATTTCTTTAAGACTCCCATGAACATATTGTGTAGAAATACAAGACCCAAAACGTTAATCTCTTCGCATAGGTGAACTAGGACGTGCGTCATGATGTTGAAGAAGGATGGTGGGAACACCAACTCGAAACTGACAAGACATTGCACCAAATCATTCTCTAACCTTGGTATGATTTCTGGATCGATTACCTTCTGAGAAATTGCATTGAGGAATGCACATAGCTTCACAATGGCTAATCAAACGTTTTCCGGTAGAAGCCCCCTCAATGCAACCGGAAGCAGTTGCGTCATAATCACGTGGCAGTCATGAGACTTTAGGTTCTGGAACTTTTTCTCTGCCATGTTTATTATTCCCTTTATATTCGACGAGAAGCCAGACGGTACCTTAATACTGAGCAAGCATTCAAAGAAGATTTCCTTCTATTCTTTGGTAACAGTGTAGCTTGCATGACCCTGATGTATGTCGTCTTTTCCGTGCATACGTTGCTGGTCCTCCCGTGCCTCAGGTGTATCTTTTATCTTCCCATACACACCCAAGAAGCCAAGCAGGGTCACACAAAGATTCTTCGTCACGTGCATCACATCGATTGCGGAGCGGACCTCTAGGTCTTTCCAATAGGGCAGGTCCCAAAATATAGATTTCCTCTTCCACATGGGTGCGCGTCCGTCAGTGTCATTCGGAACAGGTTGTCCACTAGGACCCTTTCCAAAGACCACCTTCAAATCCTTGACCATATCATGTACATCAGCACCAGTACGGTGGCGAGGCTTCGTCCGGTGATCCGCCTCACCTTTGAAATGCTTGCCTTTCTTTCTTACGGGATGCCTGCTCGGAAGAAATCGACGATGTCCCAGGTACACATTCTTCTGACAATTAGCCAAATATATATTGTCGGTATCGTCCAAACAGTGCGTGCATGCGCGGTATCCCTTCGTTGTCTGTCCTGAAAGGTTACTGAGAGCAGGCCAATCATTGATGGTCACGAACACCAATGCCTTTAGGTCAAATTCTTCCCCCATGTGCTCATCCCACGCACGTACACCTGTTCCATTCCACAGCTGTAAGAGTTCTTCAACTAATGGCCTTAGGTATACATCAATGTCTTTGTCGGGTTGCTTAGGGCCTTGGGTGAGCACTGGCATCATAATGAACTTCTGCTTCATGCACAACCAAGGAGGAAGGTTATACAAACATGGAGTCACATGCCAGGTGCTATGGTTGCTACTCTGCTCCCCAAAAGGATTAATGCCATCTGCGCTTTGAACAAACCATACATTCATTGCGTCATCTGCAAACTCCTTCCCGTACTTTCTCTTGATTTTTCTCCACTGCGACCCGTCAGCGGGTACTGTCAACTTTCCGTCTTTCTTACGGTCTTCTCTCTGCCATCACATCACCTTGGCATGCTCTTTGTTTTGGAACAAACGTTTCAACCGTGGTATTATAGAAGCATACCACATCACCTTGGCAGGAATCTTCTTCCTGGGGTGCTCGCCCTCGACATCACCAGGGTCATCGCGGCTGATCTTATAGTGCAATGCACCGCATACCGGGAAGCATTCAAATCCTCGTACTCACCACGGTAGAGGATGCAAACATTAGGGCATGCATGTATCTTCTGCACCTCTAACCCTAGAGGGCAGACAACCTTCTTTGCTTCGTACGTACTCTCGGGCAATTCGTTGTCCTTTGGAAGCATATTCTTTATCATTACCAACAACTTTCCAAATCCCTTGTCAGATACACCATTCTCTGCCTTCCATTGCAGCAATTCCAGTGTGGTGCCCAACTTTTTCTTGTCACCTACGCAATTCGGGTACAACAATTTTTTGTGATCCTCTAACATGCGCTGCAACTTCTTCTTCTCCAAATCACTTGCGCAGTTTCTCTTTGCATCGGCAATGGCCCGACCTAGATCATCAACGGGCTCATCCGATGCCTCTTCTTCAGCTTCTTCCCGCATTACCGGCTCAGCTTCTTCCCTCATTGTTGTATCATCGTATTCAGGGAACCCTTGGCCAGGATAGCTGTCGTCGTCCTCTTCTTCTTCATTGTGTTCCATCATATCCCCTCTTTCTCCGTGCTTGGTCCAAACATTATAGTGGGGCATGAAACTGGACTCAAACAGGTGGACATGAATGGTTCTTGACGCAGAGTAATTGTGACCATTCTTACAGCCAGCACATGGACAAGGCATAAAACCATCCGTCCGCTTGTTTGCCTCAGCCGCAAGTAGAAAAGTATGCATGCCATTAATGAACTCGGGAGAGCATCGGTCATCGTACATCCATTGCCGGCTCATCTTCAATACACAGCACCGAAAACACCAAATTAGTACAATACATAAAGTTCATACAACACTTAAATGCAACAAACAAATAACTCTCTAGCTAAATAATTTAAATGCAACAACAAATGCATCAAGATCGCAACTAAGGTAACAATTGATCCAACAGCATAATGATACCAAGCCTCACTATGAATGGCATATTTTCTAATCTTTCTAATCTTCAAGCACATTTTCTCCATCTTAATCTTGTGATCATCGATGACATCGGCAACATGCAACTCCAATTCCATCTTCTCCCCCTCAATTCTTTTCATTTTTTCTTTCAAATCCTCGTTTTCTCATTCAACTAAATTTAACCTCTCAACAATAGGGTTGGTTGGAATTTCCGGTTCAACTACCTCCTACATACAAATATCTATGTCAGCTTGATGGGAATAATTTGTCATACACATGAAATGCAACAAATAGTTTTAAAAGAGAATATACTGATACGTCTCCAACGTATCTATAATTTTTGATTGCTCCATGCTATATTATCTACTGTTTTGGGCATTATTGGGCTTTATTATCCACTTTTATATTACTTTCGGGACTAACCTATTAACCGGAGGCCAAGCCCAGATTTGTTGTTTTATGCCTATTTCAGTGTTTTGAAGAAAAGGAATATCAGACGGAGTCGAAACGGAACGAAATCAACTAGAGAAGTTATTTTTGGAACGAAAGCCATCCGATGGACTTGGACCCCACGTCAAGGAAGGAAGGAAGGAGGAGCTCACGAGGGTAGGGGGTGCGCCCACCCCCCTGGGGTGCGCCCCCTGCCTCGTGGGGCCCTTGTGGCTCCCCTGACGTATTTCTTCCGCCTATATGTCTCCATATACCCTAAAAACATCCGAGAGCACAATAGATTTGGAGTTCCACCGCCAGAAGCCTCTGTAGACACCGAAAACCAATCTAGACCCGTTCCGGCACCCTGACAGAGGGGGCAATCCCTCTCCGGTGGCCATCTTCATCATCCCGGTGCTCTCCATGACGAGGGGGGAGTAGTTATCCCTCGGGGCTGAGGGTATGTACCAGTAGCTATGTGTTTGATCTCTCTCTCTCGTGTTCTTGATTTGGCACGATCTTGACGTATCGCGAGCTTTGCTATTATAGTTGGATCTTATGTTTCTCCTCCCCCTCTTCTCTCTTGTAATTAATTGAGTTTCCCCTTTGAAGTAATCTTGTCGGATTGAGTCTTTAAAGATTTGAGAACACTTGATGTATGTCTTGTCGTGGATATCTGTGGTGACAATGGGATATCACGTGATTCACTTGATGTATGTTTTGGTGATCAACTTGCGGGTTCCGCCCATGAACCTATGCATATGGGTTGGCACACGTTTTCGTCATGATTCTCCGGTAGAAACTTTGGGGCACTCTTTGAGGTCCTTTGTGTTGGTTGAATAGATGAATCTGAGATTGTGTGATGCATATCGTATAATCATGCCCATGGTTAGTTGAGGTGACATTGGAGTATCTAGGTGACATTAGGGTTTTGGTTGATTTGTATCTTAAGGTGTTATTCTAGTACAAACTCTAGGGCTATTTGTGACACTTATAGGAATAGCCCAACGGATTGATTGGAAAGAATAACTTTGAGGTGGTTTCGTACCCTACCATAATCTCTTCGTTCATTCTCCGCTATTAGTGACTTTGGAGTGACTCTTTGTTGCATGTTGAGGGATATTTATGTGATCCAATTATGTTAGTATTGTTCAGGGAACTTACACTAGCGAAAGTATGAACCCTAGGCCTTATTTCCACACATTGCAATACCGTTTACGCTCACTTTTATCATTAGTTACCTTTCTGGTTTTATAATTTCAGATTACAAATACCTTTATCTACCATCCATATACCACTTGTATCACGATCTCTTCGCCGAACTAGTGCACCTATACAATTTACCATTGTATTGGGTGTGTTGGGGACACAAGAGACTCTTTGTTATTTGGTTGCAGGGTTGCTTGAGAGAGACCATCTTCATCCTACGCCTCCTACGGATTGATAAACCTTAGGTCATCCACTTGAGGGAAATTTTCTACTGTCCTACAAACCTCTGCACTTGGAGGCCCAACAACGTCTACAAGAAGAAGGTTGTGTAGTAGACATCAAGCTCTTTTCTGGCGCCGTTGCCGGGGAGGTGAGTGCTTGAAGGTATATCTTTAGATCTTGCAATCGAGTCTTTTAGTTTCTTGTTTTATCACTAGTTTAGTCTATAAAAGAAAACTATAAAAAATGGAATTGAGTTTGTCTCATACGCTTCACCTTTTTAATATTTTTTGTGAGTTTGATGGAAAGGATAATTGTGCTCAAGTGCTAGAAGAAGAAATCTATAAACTGTTTGGCACTAAATATTTGAATGATGAGCATGATTGCAATGTTGCTAGTACGAATGCTTTGAATATCCATGATGCTAATGATGATTGCACTAGTTATGATGAAAATGGCTCCTATAAACATGTCAATTTTTGTGGAGTAGATTGGGTTTGCAAGTACGCACCAAATAGGGAAGATAGATATTGCAAGAGGCATAAGTACTTAGAAACCAAATTGTTGCAAAAAGAGCTAGATGAATGTGCTGAAAGATTCAATATTTTTCGCGCCCCTTGTGAACTTTGCAATGAACATGGTCATTTAAAGCTCCAATGATATTTGTTTCATGATCAAGTCGTGTCCAAATATTGTGATAATTTGATTACCCTTGAGAATCATAAAGAGCTTAGTCTTCTTTTGGGGTATAAGCAAATGAAACGTATAACTGAGGGTATTCCAAAGTTTAATCTTGATAGATTTCTTGATTTTGATCTAGAGAAAATTTATATGTATTGTGCGGTGAATTGTATTGAAAATCCTTATATTGCCAATACATAAAGAAAACAAAACAAATAGAAGATGAAGAGAATACTAATGAAATGGAATAGACTTCCCAATACCCTCCTATTATTTCTTATGATGAATCAGGTAACGAGGAGGAGCCTCCTATTCAACCAATCCCATTAATAAGGATCTCCAAAAAGAGTATTGAACCCACGCATGATGTGGTGAAGAAGAAGAAAAGAAAAAGGAAGAGAGGTAAAAAGATATCTCTGTCAAATAATGCTGCTCCTATTACTATTGTGCCTCATGAAAATATAATTGTGGAAGATAATGATACTTCTTATGATCTTGAAAATCTTTTTGGCACTTGCTTGGAAGAATATGATAATTGCTATACTATGGGTGCTATCTATACTATTAATGATGAGAGTGATTATGCTTATGATATGAAAAGGCCCAAGCTTGGGGAAGCTATGTTTTATGAGGATGACATATTTGAGAATATATTTGCTGCAATTAATGTTTGTCCCAAGATTGGGGAAGCTATGATTAATGAAGATGATATTTTTAGTCTCCCATGTTTTGATATGCAAGTTTATAATGATGATAGCATGCCTCCTACTTATGATGATTATTGTGATGATACTTATGCTATAAAAAGTAGTGATTATATTTATAAAACTTGTCATGATTATGATTACCCCTTCTCTGAACTTTACTCTTTTAATGTGGAAACAATTTATAGTATCCAAGTCTCTTATGATACTTCCACTATCCTGAATGAGAAGAATTTTGCTTATGTGGAGAGTAGTAAATTTTGCATGCTTGTAGATCATGAAAAGAATGCTTTAGGTGCTGGTTATATTGTTGAATTCATTCATGATTCTACTCAAAATTATTATGAGGGAGGAATATATGCTTGTAGGAATTGCAATAATATCAAGTTTCCTCTCTATGTGCTTAAAGTTTTGAAGTTATGCTTGTTTTGCTCTCCTATGCTAGTTGATTATTCTTCCCACAAGTTGTTTGCTCACAAAATCCCTATGAATATGAAGTGGGTTAGACTTAAATGTGCTAGTCATATTCTTCATGATGCTCTCTTTATGTTACAATTCTTATCTTTTATGTGAGCATCGTTGAAATCATCATGCCTAGCTAGGGGCGTTAAACGATAGCGCTTGTTGGGAGGCAACCCAACTTTATTTTTGTTCCTTGCTTCTTATTCCTGTTTAGTATAAATAATTGATCTATCCTCTGTTTAGATGTGGTTTTATGTGTTTAATTAGTATTTGTGCCAAGTAGAACCTTTGGGAAGACTTTGGGAAAGTCTTGTTGATCATGCTGTCAAAACAGAAACTTTAGCGCTCACGAGAACTACTGCCATTTTTATTTGGAGAGTGATATTTAGTTAATTATTTTTGAAGATGATTAATAGATAAATTCCTCAGGTCCAGTTATTTATTTGAGAATTTTATGAGTTCAAGAAGTATACGTTTGATCCATATTACTACAGACTGTTCTGTTTTTGACAGATTCTGTTTTTCATGCGTTGTTTACTTATTTTGATGAATCTATGGCTAGTAAAATAGTTTATAAACCATAGAGAAGTTAGAATACAGTAGGTTTAACACCAATATAAATAAATAATGAGTTCATTACAGTACCTTGAAGTGGTGTTTTGTTTTCTTATACTAACGGAGCTTACGAGTTTTCTACTTTAAGTTTTGTGTTGTGAAGTTTTCAAGTTTTGGGTAAGGATTCGATGGACTAAGGAATAAGGAGTGGCAAGAGCCTAAGCTTGGAGATTCCCAAGGAACCCCAAGGTAATATTCAAGGACAACCAAGAGCCTAAGCTTGGGGATGCCCCGGAAGGCATCCCCTCTTTCGTCTTCGTTCATCGGTAACTTTACTTGGAGCTATATTTTTATTCGCCACATGATATGTGTTTTGCTTGGAGCGTCAATTTATTTTGTTAGGATTTTCTTGTTGTTATTTAGAACAATGTTTTGCATATTTTATTCCAATAAAAGTGGCATTGATAGTCTTTACTATGCCTATGTTATAAGTATACATGTTGCTGTTTGAAAACAGAAAGTTTACCGCTGTTGCAATAATTCCCTAGAAAAGTCAGAAGGTGATAAAATGTCGAAACCTTTTGCATATTAAGCTCTGATAAATTTACTACAGTGGTAATTTTCTTTCATAATTTTTTCAGCTAGGGAAGTATGGATGTTGCAGCATTCTTTACAGACTATCCTGTTTAGGCAGATTGCTGTTATGATTGCATTGTCTGCATATGTTTGCTTCTTTAATGATTCTATTTGAGGATAGGACTATTAAATATGCAGAGGCATTTAGTATGCAATGTTGAATAATAATTTTAGTGATTTGCTACAGTAGAATATGATAAGGTTTTTGCAATGGTTTATACTAACTTATCTCACGAGTCCTTGTTGAGTTTTGTGTGGATGAAGCTTTTGAGATTTAGGGAGACCGTGATATGAGAGGAATTAAGGAGACACAAAAGCTCAAGCTTGGGGATGCCCAAGGCACCCCAAGATAATATTTCAAGAAGTCTCAAGCATCTAAGCTTGGGGATGCCCCGGTTGGCATCCCACCTTTCTTCTTCAACAACTATCGGTTAGTATCGGTTGATCCTAAGTTTTTGCTTCTTCACATGATGTTTGCCATTCTTAGAATGTAATTTTATTTTGCTTTGCTTTCTGTTTTAATAGAATACCAAGATCTGAAATTATTAAATGTTAGAGAGTCTTCACATAGTTGCATAATTATTCGACTACTCATTGATCTTCACCTATATCTTTCGGAGTAGTTTGTCATTTGCTCTAGTGCTTCACTTATATCCTTTTAGAGCATGGTGGTAGTTTTATTTTGAAGAAATAGATGAACTCTCATGCTTCACTTATATTATTTTGAGAGTCTTAAATAGCATGGTAATTTTCTTAAAATCCTAATATGCTAGGTATTAAAGAATAATAAAATTCTCTTATGAGTGTGTTGAATACTATGAGAAGTTTGATACTTGATAATTGTTTTGAGATATGGAGATGGTGATATTAGAGTCATGCTAGTTGAGTGGTTATGAATTTGAGAAATACTTGTGTTGAAGTGTGTGTCCCGTAGCATGCACGTATGGTGAACCGTTATGTGATGAAGTCGGAGCATGATTTATTTATTGATTGCCTTCCTTATGAGCGGCGGTCGGGGACGAGCGATGGTCTTTTCCTACCAATCTATCCCCCTAGGAGCATGCGTGTAGTACTTTGTTTCGATAACTAATAGATTTTTGCAATAAGTATGTGATTTCTTTATGACTAATGTTGAATCCATGGATTATACGCACTCTCACCCTTCCACCATTGCTAGCCTCTCTAGTACCGCGCGACTTTCGCCTGTACCATAAACCCACCATATACCTTCCTCAAAACAGACACCACACTTACCTATTATGGCATTTCCATAGCCATTCCGAGATATATTACCATGAAACTTTCCACCATTTCGTTTATTATGACACACACCATCATTGTCATATTGCCTAACATGATCATGTAGTTGACATCGTATTTGTGGCAAAGCCACCGTTCATAATTCTTTCATACATGTCACTCTAGATTCATTGCATATCCCAGTACACCGCCGGAGGCATTCATATAGAGTCATACTTTGTTCTAGTATCAAGTTGTAACATTGAGTTGTAAATAAATAGAAGTGTGATGATCATCATTCAATAGAGCATTGTCCCAAAAAAGGGAGAAAGGCCATAAAAAAGGAAAGGCCAAATAAAAAAATAAAGGCCAAATAAAAAAAGAAAAGAAAGGCCAAATAAATAAATAAATAAATATATAAGGGACAATGCTACTATCCTTTTACCACACTTGTGCTTCAAAGTAGCACCATAATCTTCATGATAGAGAGTCTCCTATGTTGTCACTTTCATATACTAGTGGGAATCTTTCATTATAGAACTTAGCTTGTATATTCCAATGATGGGCTTCCTCAAAATGCCCTAGGTCTTAGTGAGCAAGCGAGTTGGATGCACACCCACTAGTTTCTTTTGTTGAGCTTTCATCCACTTATAGCTCTAGTGCATCCGTTTCATGGCAATCCCTACTCACTCACATTGATATCTATTGATGGGCATCTCCATAGCCCGTTGATACGCCTAGTTGATGTGAGACTATATTCTCCCTCTTTGTCTTCTCCACAACCACCATTCTACTCCACCTATAGTGCTATGTCCATGGCTCACGCTCATGTATTGCGTGAAGATTGAAAAAGTTTGAGAACATCAAAAGTATGAAACAATCGCTTGGCCTGTCATCGGGGTTGTGCATGATTTAGATATTTTGTGAGGTGAAGATGGATCATAGCCAGACTATATGATTTTGTAGAAATAACTTTCTTTGGCCATGTTATTTTGAAGAGACATAATTGCTTAGTTAGTATGCTTGAAGTATTATTATTTTTATGTCAATATGAAGTTTTGTCTTGAATCTTTCGGATCTGAATATTCATATCACAAGTAAGAAGAATTACATTGAAATTATGCCAACTAGCATTCCACATCAAAAATTATCTTTTTTATCATTTACCTACTCGAGGACGAGCAGGAATTAAGCTTGGGGATGCTTGATACGTCTCCAACGTATCCATAATTTTTGATTGCTCCATGCTATATTATCTACTGTTTTGGGCATTACTGGGCTTTATTATCCACTTTTATATTACTTTCTGGACTAACCTATTAACCGGAGGCCAAGCCCAGATTTGCTGTTTTATGCCTATTTCAGTGTTTTGAAGAAAAGGAATATCAGACGGAGTCGAAACGGAACGAAATCAACTAGAGAAGTTATTTTTGGAACGAAAGCCATCCGATGGACTTGGACCCCACGTCAAGGAAGGAAGGAAGGAGGAGCTCACGAGGGTAGGGGGCGCGCCCACCCCCCTGGGGCGCGCCCCCTGCCTCGTGGGGCGCTCGTGGCTCCCCTGACGTACTTCTTCCGCCTATATATCTCCATATACCCTAAAAACATCCGAGAGCACAATAGATCAGGAGTTCCGCCGCCAGAAGCCTCCGTAGCCACCGAAAACCAATCTAGACCCGTTCCGGCACCCTGCCGGAGGGGGCAATCCCTCTCTGGTGGCCATCTTCATCATCCCGGTGCTCTCCATGACGAGGAGGGAGTAGTTCTCCCTCGGGGCTGAGGGTATGTACCAGTAGCTATGTGTTTGATCTCTCTCTCTCTGTCGTGTTCTTGATTTGGCACGATCTTGATGTATCGCGAGCTTTGCTATTATAGTTGGATCTTATGTTTCTCCTCCCCCTCTTCTCTCTTGTAATGAATTGAGTTTCCCCTTTCAAGTAATCTTATTGGATTGAATCTTTAAAGATTTGAGAACACTTGATGTATGTCTTGCCGTGGATATCTGTGGTGACAATGGGATATCACGTGATTCACTTGATGTATGTTTTGGTGATCAACTTGCGGGTTCCGCCCATGAACCTATGCATAGGGGTTGGCACACGTTTTCGTCATGATTCTCCGGTAGAAACTTTGGGGCACTCTTTGAGGTCCTTTGTGTTGGTTGAATAGATGAATCTGAGATTGTGTGATGCATATCGTATAATCATGCCCACGGATAGTTGAGGTGACATTGGGGTATCTAGGTGACATTAGGGTTTTGGTTGAGTTGTATCTTAAGGTGTTATTCTAGTATGAACTCTAGGGTTGTTTGTGACACTTATAGGAACAGCCCAACAGATTGATTGGAAAGAATAACTTTGAGGTGGTTTCGTACCCTACCATAATCTCTTCGTTCGTTCTCCGCTATTAGTGACTTTGGAGTGACTCTTTGTTGCATGTTGAGGGATAGTTATGTGATCCAATTATGCTATTATTGTTGAGGGAACTTACACTAGCGAAAGTATGAACCCTAGGCCTTATTTCCACACATTGCAATACTGTTTACGCTCACTTTTATCATTAGTTACCTTGTTGTTTTTATAATTGCATATTACAAATACCTTTATCTACCAGCCATATACCACTTGTATCACCTTCTCTTCGCCGAACTAGTGTACCTATACAATTTACCATTGTATTGGCTGTGTTGGGGACACAAGAGACTCTTTGTTATTTGGTTGCAGGGTTGCTTGAGAGAGACCATCTTCATCCTACGCCTCCTACGGATTGATAAACCTTAGGTCATCCACTTGAGGGAAATTTGCTACTGTCCTACAAACCTCTGCACTTGGAGGTCCAACAACGTCTACAAGAAGAAGGTTGTGTAGTAGACATCATATACCACATCCGAATCATAACAAGGACGAGGGCCGACGGGGACGGATATCAAAACCATGGCACTATGTATAACAAACAACATATGGGTAAGATAATTATACAAGTAACTATATATCCAAATCACACAAACATCAATTTTTTATATAAAATTTCATGAACAAGAGGCTCACCACAAGGTGGTGCCGGCGACGAGACGGTGCGGGCGATCGACGGTGGTTACGACGGAGATTTAGAAGGCACACCTACATATGCAAGCTAAGTGTTATTTTGACCTCAATTTGCATATAAATCAAATACTACGACATATAATTCCTCCCAAATTACTAAAACCCACAATTAATCACTATATAAACCAATGCAAGAGCTAATCTAGCAATGAGAGATGAAAGGACAAAGTTGCTAACCTTTGTGATCATTTGAATGGATGGGCGCCTGCAAATCTTGACAAATTTGGGGCAAATTTTCTGATGAACTCGAGAGGAAGAAGGGAAGAACAGAGGAGAGGGAGAGGGGAAAGGGGGGAGAACAGGGTGCTGGTGGATGAAGGGTTTATATAGGACGACCTTTAGTACCGGTTCGTGGCAAGAACCGGTACTAAAGGTGCTGGAGGGGCCCCACTCTGACAACATCCTGCCACCACTCTCATTAGTACCGGTTCGTGGCACGAACCGGTGCTAAAGGTTCGCCACGAACCGGTACTAAAGATCTCCTCCCGCCTAGTCGTTGGAACCGGCACTAATGGACACACTAGTGCCGGTTCTGTTACAAATCGGGACTAATGTGTCTCACATTTGACCCTTTTTCTACTAGTGCTCCTGCTCCGGATCCGGACATATTTGGAAGGCCTTTTGTGGGCAGAGAAGATGAACTCTTGGGCGTTGGAGCCTGAGCAGAAGGGAATGAATCGGGAAGAAGGCATGGGTGAAAAGAGTGAATCCTTGTCCCTTTATAAGGGCAGAAGAGGCGGTGTGCCTCCCCACTCACCTGGTAAAACCTCTTATTCCCCAAGCGCCGTAATCGATGGCGCGGTTGGGTTACCCACATCCGTATTGATGAGAATCCTGTGATAGGGGGACACGATCTCTTCTTTGACAAGACGTGTCAAGAAAATCGCCCTGCGTTATGTGCGGTGCTGGTTGAGAAAAACAGTTCGAATAAAGACAGGGCCATGACGTGATGTCATGTTGTCAAACGTGTCAGCATATTGGATTTGTGGAAATATTATTCTCTCTACGGTAGTATGTGGAACTTGTTTTGCAGAGCCAGACACTATTCTGGTGTTCAAAATCTTCTATGGAGTATTCGGAGGAGGAACTCGCCTTGCAATGCCGAAGACAATACTGCGCGCCGGACTCATCATCATTGAAGCCTGGTTCAGGGGCTACTGAGGGAGTCCTAGATTAGGGGGTCTCCGGACAGCCGGACTATATCCTTTGGCCGGACTGTTGGACTATGAAGATACAAGATTGAAGACTTCGTCCCGTGTCCGGATGGGACTCTCCTTGGCGTGGAAGGCAAGCTAGGCAATACGGATATGTAGATCTCCTCCCTTGTAACCGACTCTTTGTAACCCTAGCCCCCTCCGGTGTCTATATAAACCGGAGGGTTTAGTCCGTAGGACAACATACAATCATACCATAGGCTAGCTTCTAGGGTTTAGCCTATATGATCTCGTGGTAGAT
Source organism: Triticum urartu (assembly GCF_003073215.2). Taxonomy (NCBI): domain Eukaryota; kingdom Viridiplantae; phylum Streptophyta; class Magnoliopsida; order Poales; family Poaceae; genus Triticum; species Triticum urartu. Next base: position 14,839 of record NW_024113282.1, on the reverse strand, counting down.
CAACTCTTGTAATACTCATATCATCAAGAACAATCAAGCGGGACGTAGGGTATTACCTCCATCAAGAGGGCCCGAACCTGGGTAAACATCGTGTCCCCTGCCTCCTGTTACCATCCGCCTTAGACACACAGTTCGGGACCCCCTACCCGAGATCCGCCGGTTTTGACACCGACAACAGAGTTCTTCAATCACTGCCACCAAGCTACAGAAGCTTCGTGTTGAACTATAATATGCAAGGGATGAATAAGACAATTCGCGAGCTCTTCGCGATGCTAAATGTTGTGGAGGTAGAAATCAAAAAGGAGCATCATGTGTTGATGGTTAACAAAACCACCAGTTTCAAGAAAAGGGTAAAGGGAAGAAGAAGGGGAACTTCAAGAAGAACAGCTAGCAAGTTGCTGGTCAAGAGAAGAAACCCAAGTCTGGACCTAAGCCTAAGACTGAGTGCTTCTACTGCAAACAGACTGGTCACTGGAAGCGGAACTGCCCCAAGTATTTGGCGGATAAGAAGGATGGCAAGGTGAACAAAGGTATATGTGATATACATGTTATTGATGTGTACCTTACCAGAGCTCGCAGTAGCACATGGGTATTTGATACTGGTTCTGTTGCTAATATTTGCAACTCGAAACAGGGACTACAGATTAAGCGAAGACTAGCTATGGATGAGGTGACGATGCGCGTGGGAAATGGTTCCAAAGTCGATGTGATCACCGTCGGCACGCTACCTCTACAACTACCTTCGGGATTAGTTTTAGACCTAAATAATTGTTATTTGGTGCCAGCGTTGAGCATGAACATTATATCTAGATCTTGTTTAATGCGAGACGGTTATTCATTTAAATCTGAGAATAATGGTTGTTCTATTTATATGAGTAATATCTTTTATGGTCATGCACCCTTGAAGAGTGGTCTATTTCTGATGAATCTCGATAGTAGTGGTGATACACATATTCATAATATTGAAGCCAAAAGATGCAGAGTTGATAATGATAGTGTAACTTATTTGTGGCACTGCCGTTTAGGCCATATTGGTGTAAAGCGCATGAAGAAACTCCATACTGATGAACTTTTGGAATCACTTGATTATGAATCACTTGGTACTTACAAACCATGTCTTATGGGAAAGATGACTAAAACGCCGTTCTCCGGAACTATAACAGATTTGTTGGAAATCATACATACTGATGTATGTGGTCCGATGAATATTGAGGCTCGCGGCGGGTATCGTTATTTTCTCACCTTCACAAATGATTTAAGCAGATATGGGTATATCTACTTAATGAAACATAAGTCTGAAACATTTGAAAAGTTCAAAGAATTTCAGAGTGAAGTGGAAAATCATCGTAACAAGAAAATAAAGTTTCTACATCTGATCGTTGAGGAGAATATTTGAGTTACGAATTTGGCCTACATTTGAAACAATGTGGAATAGTTTCGCAACTCACGCCACCCGGAACACCATAGCGTAATGGTGTGTCCGAACATCGTACTCGTACTTTACTAGATATGGTGTGATCTATGATGTCTCTTACTGATTTACCGCTATCATTTTGGGGTTATGCTTTAGAGACGGCTGCATTCACGTTAAATAGGGCACCATCAAAATCGGTTGAGATGACGCCTTATGAACTATGGTTTGGCAAGAAACCAAAGTTGTCATTTCTTAAAGTTTGCGGCTGCAATGCTTATGTGAAAAAGCTTCAACCTGATAAGCTCGAACCCAAATCGGAGAAATGTGTCTTCATAGGATACCCAAAGGAAACTGTTGGGTACACCTTATATCTCAGATCCGAAGGCAAGACATTTGTTGCTAAGAATGGATCCTTTCTAGAGACTGAACCAGGTATTGTTGCTAAGAATGGTACTTGTTGAGTTGGCATAGATCAAGATTAGGATTTGTCACTCCGATTGTCGGAGAGGTATCTCTTGGTAATACACATCACTATAAGCCTTGCAAGCAATACAACTAATGAGTTAGTTGCGGGATAGTGCATTACAAAACGAGTAAAGAGACTTGCCGGTAACGAGATTGAACTAGGTATTGGGATACCGACGATCGAATCTCGGGCAAGTAACATACCAATGACAAAGAGAACAACGCATAGTGTTATGTGGTTTGACCGATAAAGATCTTCGTAGAATATGTAGGAACCAATATGAGCATCCAGGTTCCGCTATTGGTTATGGATCGGAGACATGTCTCAGTCATGTCTACATAGTTCTCGAACCCGTAGGGTCCGCACGCTTAAAGTTCTATGACGATCGGTTTTATGAGTTTATATGTTTTGATGTACCGAAGGTAGTTAGGAGTCCCGGATATGATCACAGACATGACGAGGAGTCTCGAAATGGTTGAGACATAAAGATTGATATATTGGAAGCCTACATTTGGACATCGGAAGAGTTTCGGATAAAATCGGGATTTTACCAGAGTACCGGAGGGGTTACCGGAACCCCTCGGGGGCTAATGGGCCTTGTTGGGCCATAAGGGAAAGAGAGAGGGGCCGGCCTAGGGCAGGCAGCGCGCCCCTCCCTCTGGTCCAAATTGGACTAGGAGAGGGGGAGCGCCCTGGAAGAAATATGCCCTAGAGGCAATAATAAAGTTATTATTTATTTCCTTATATTATGATAAATGTTTATTATTCATGCTAGAATTGTATTAACCAGAAACATAATACATGTGTGAATACATAGACAAACAGATTGTCACTAGTATGCCTCTACTTGACTAGCTCATTGATCAAATATGGTTATGTTTCCTAACCATAGACATGAGTTGTCATTTGATTAACGGGGTCACATCATTAGGAGAATGAAGTGATTGACATGACCCATTCCGTTAGCTTAGCACACGATCATTTAGTATTCTGCTATTGCTTTTTTCATGACTTATACATGTTCCTATGACTATGAGATTATGCAACTCCCGTTTACCGGAGGAACACTTTGTGTGCTACCAAATGTCACAACGTAACTGGGTGATTATAAAGGTGCTCTACAGGTGTCTCCAAAGGTACTTGTTGGGTTGGCGTATTTCAAGATTAGGATTTGTCACTCCGATTGTCGGAGAGATATCTCTGGGCCATCTCGGTAATGCACATCACTTAAGCCTTGCAAGCATTGCAACTAATGAGTTAGTTGTGGGATGATGTATTACGGAACGAGTAAAGAGACTTGCCGGTAACGAGATTGAACTAGGTATTGAGATACTGACGATCGAATCTCAGGCAAGTAACATACCGATGACAAAGGGAACAACATATGTTGTTGTGCGGTTTGACCGATAAATCTTCGTAGAATATGTGGGAGCCAATATGAGCATCCAGGTTCCGCTATTGGTTATTGTCCGGAGACGTGTCTCGGTCATGTCTACATAGTTCTCAAACCCGTAGGGTTCGCACGCTTAACGTTATGATGATGGTTATATTATAAGTTTATATGTTTTGATGTACCGAAGGTTGTTCAGAGTCCCGAATGTGATCAAGGACATGACGAGGAGTCTCAAAATGGTCGAGACATGAAGATTGATATATTGGAAGCCTATGTTTGGATGTCGGAAGTGTTCCGGGTGAAATCGGGATTTTACCTGAGTACTGGGAGGTTACCGGAACCCCCCAGGAGCTTAATGGGCCTATATGGGCCTTAGTGGAAATAGAGGGAAGCAAGGGGAGTGTGGGGTGCCCCCCCCCCCAAGGCCCAAACCGAATTGGTTTAGGGCAAGGGGACCGGCCCCCTCTTTCCTTCTTCTCCTCTCTCTTTCCTTCTCCCGAATCCTATTCCAACTAGGAAAGGGGGGAGTCCTACTCCCGGTGGGAGTAGGACTCCTCCTGGCGCGCCCTCTCCTTGGCTGACTGCATCCCCCCTTGCTCCTTTATATACGGGGGCAGGGGGCACCCCATAGACACAACAATTGATCGTTTGATCCTTTAGCCGTGTGCGGTGCCCCCCTCCACCATAGTCCACCTCGATATTACTGTAGCGGTGCTTAGGCGAATCCCTGCGTCGGTAGAACATCAACATAGTCACCACGCCATCGTGCTGACGAAACTCTCCCTCAACACTCGGCTGGATCGGAGTTCGAGGGACGTCATCGGGATGAACGTGTGTTGAACTCGGAGGTGTCGTACGTTCGGTACTTGATCGGTCGGATCGTGAAGACGTACGACTACATCAACCGCGTTGTGCTAACGCTTCCGCTTTCAGTCTACGAGGGTACGTAGACAACACTCTCCCCTCTCGTTGCTATGCATCACCATGATCTTGCGTGTGCGTAGGATTTTTTTTGAAATTACTACGTTCCCCAACAGTGGCATCCGAGCCTGGTTTTATGCGTAGATGCCATATGCACGAGTAGAACACAAGTGAGTTGTGGGCGATATAAGTCATACTGGTTACCAGCATGTCATACTTTGGTGCGGCGGTATTGTTGGATGAAGCTGCCCGGACCGACATTACGCGTACGCTTACGCGAGACTGGTTCTACCGACGTGCTTTGCACAAAGGTGGCTGCCGGGTGTCAGTTTCTCCAACTTTAGTTGAACCGAGCGTGGCTACGCCCGGTCCTTGCGAAGGTTAAAATAGCACCAACTTGACAAACTATCATTGTGGTTTTAATGCGAAGGTAAGAACGGTTCTTGCTAAGCCCGTAGCCTCCACGTGAAACTTGCAACAAGAAAGTAGAGGACGTCTAACTTATTTTTGCAGGGCATGTTGTGATAATGTGATGTGATATGGTCAAGACAGGATGCTAAATTTTGTTGTATGAGATGATCATGTTTTGTAACCGAGTTATCGGCAACTGGCAGGAGCCATATGGTTGTCGCTTTATTGTATGCAATGCAATCGCCCTGTAATGCTTTACTTTATCACTAAGCGGTAGCGATAGTCGTGGAAGCATAAGATTGGCGAGACGACAACGATGCTACGATGGAGATCAAGGTGTCGCGCCGGTGACGATGGTGATCATGATGGTGCTTCGGAGATGGAGATCACAAGCACAAGATGATGATGGCCATATCATATCACTTATATTGATTGCATGTGATGTTTATCTTTTATGCATCTTATCTTGCTTTGATTGACGGTAGCATTTTAATATGATCTCTCACTAAATTTCAAGATAAAAGTGTTCTCCCTGAGTATGCACCGTTGCCAAAGTTCGTCGTGCCCAGACACCACGTGATGATCGGGTGTGATAAGCTCTACGTCCATTTACAACGGGTGCAAGCCAGTTTTGCACACGCAGAATACTCAGGTTAAACTTGACGAGCCTAGCATATGCAGATATGTTCTCGGAACACTGAGACCGAAAGGTCGAGCGTGTATCATATAGTAGATATAATCAACATAGTGATGTTCACCATTGAAAACTACTCCATTTCACGTGATGATCGGTTATGGTTTAGTTGATTTGGATCACGTGATCACTTGGAAGATTAGAGGGATGTCTTTCTAAGTGGGAGTTCTTAAGTAATATGATTAATTGAACTTAAATTTATCATGAACTTAGTACCTGATAGTATCTTGCTTTTCTATGTTAATTGTTGATAGATGGCCCGTGCTATTGTTCCGTTTAATTTTAATGTGTTCCTTGAGAAAGCAAAGTTGAAAGAAGATGGTAGCAATTACACGGACTGGGTCCGTAACTTGAGGATTATCCTCATTGCTGCTCAGAAGAATTACATCCTGGAAGCACCGCTAGGTGTACCACCTGCGCCAGCAACTGCAGACATTGTGAATGCCTGGCAGTCACGTGTTGATGACTACTAGATAGTTCAGTGTGCCATGCTTTACGGCTTAGAACCGGGACTTCAACGACGTTTTGAACGTCATGGAGCATATGAGATGTTCCAAGAGTTGAAGTTAATATTTCAAAAGAATGCCCGGATTGAGAGATACGAAGTCTCCAATAAGTTCTATAGCTGCAAGATGGAGGAGAATAGTTCTGTCAGTGAGCATATACTCAAGATGTCTGGGTACTGCAATCACTTGATTCAACGGGGAGTTAATCTTCCGAATGATAGCGTTATTGACAGAATTCTCCAATCACTTCCACCAAGCTACAAGAGCTTCATGATGAACTATAATATGCAAGGGATGGATAAGACAATTCCCGAGCTCTTCGCAATGCTAAAAGCTGCGGAGGTAGAAATCAAGAAGGAGCATCAAGTGTTGATGGTCAGTAAGACCACCAGTTTCAAGAAGGACAAAGGGAAGAAGAAGGGGAACTTCAAAAAGAACAGCAAGCAAGTTGCTACTCAGGAGAAGAAACCCAAGTCTGGACCTAAGCCTGAGACTGAGTGCTTCTACTATAAGCAGACTGGTCACTGGAAGCGGAACTACCCCAAGTATTTGGCGGATAAGAAGGATGGCAAGGTGAACAAAGGTATATGTGATATACATGTTATTGATGTGTACCTTACTAGAGCTCGCAGTAGCACCTAGGTATTTGATACTGGTTCTGTTGCTAATATTTGCAACTCAAAACAGGGACTACGAATTAAGCGAACACTGGCAAAGGACGAGGTGATGATGCATGTGGGAAATGGTTCCAAAGTCGATGTGATCGCAGTCGGCACGCTACCTCTACATCTACCTTCGGGATTAGTATTAGACCTAAATAATTGTTATTTGGTGCCAGCGTTGAGCATGAACATTATATCCGGATCTTGTTTGATGCGAGGCGGTTATTCATTTAAATCAGAGAATAATGGTTGTTCTATTTATATGAGTAATATATTTTATGGTCATGCACCCTTGAAGAGTGGTCTATTTTTTATGAATGTCGATAGTAGTGATACACATATTCATAATGTTGAAGCCAAAAGATGCAGAGTTGATAATGATAGTGCAACTTATTTGTTGCACTGCCATTTAGGTCATATCGGTATAAAGCGCATGAAGAAACTCCATACTGATGGACTTTTGGAACCACTTGATTACGAATCACTTGGTACTTGCGAACCGTGCCTCATGGGCAAGATGACTAAAACGCCGTTCTCCGGTACTATGGAGAGAGCAACAGATTTGTTGGAAATCATACATACAGATGTATGTGGTCCGATGATGTTGAGGCTCGTGGCGGATATCGTTATTTCCTCACTTTCACGGATGATTTAAGCAGATATGGGTATATCTACTTAATGAAGAATAAGTCTGAAACATTTGAAAAGTTCAAAGAATTTAAGAGTGAAGTTGAAAATCATCGTAACAAGAAAATAAAGTTTCTATGATCTGATCGTGGAGGAGAATATTTGAGTTACGAGTTTGGTCTACATTTGAAACAATGCGGAATAGTCGCAACTCACGCCACCCGGAACACCACAGCGTAATGGTGTGTCCGAACGTCATAATCGTACTTTACTAGATATGGTGCGATCTATGATGTCTCTTACAGATTTACCGCTACCATTTTGGGGTTATGCTTTAGAGACGGCCGCATTCATGTTAGATAGGGCACCATCAAAATCCATTGAGACGACGCCTTATGAACTGTGGTTTGGCAAGAAACCAAAGTTGTCGTTTCTGAAAGTTTGGGGCTGCGATGCTTATGTGAAAAAGCTTCAACCTGATAAGCTCGAACCCAAATCGGAGAAATGTGTCTTCATAGGATACCCAAAGGAGACTGTTGGGTATACCTTCTATCACATATCCGAAGGCAAGACATTCGTTGCTAAGAATGGATCCTTTCTAGAGAAGGAATTTCTCTCGAAAGAAGTGAGTGGGAGGAAAGTGAAACTTGATGAGGTAACTATACCTGCTCCTCTATTGGAAAGTAGTTCATCACAGAAACAGGTTTCTGTGACGCCTACACCAATTAGTGAGGAATTTAATGATGATGATCATGGAACTTCAGATCAAGTTACTACTGAACCTCGTAGATCAACCAGAATAAGATCCGCACCAGAGTGGTACGGTAGTCCTATTCTGAAAGTCATGCTACTAGATCATGATGAACCTACGAACTATGAAGAAGCGATGGTGAGCCCAGATTCCGCAAAATGGCTTGAGGCCATGAAATCTGAGATGGGATCCATGTATGAGAACAAAGTATGGACTTTGGTTGACTTGCCCTATGATCGGAAAGCAATTGAGAATAAATGGATCTTCAAGAAGAAGACTGACGTTGACGGTAATGCTATTGTCTATAAAGCTCGACTTGTTGCAAAAGGTTTTCGACAAGTTCAAGGGATTGACTACGATGAGACCTTCTCACCCGTAGCGATGCTTAAGTCTGTCTGAATCATGTTAGCAATTGCCGCATTTTATAATTATGAAATTTGGCAAATGGATGTAAAAACTGCATTCCTGAATGAATTTCTGGAAGAAGGTTTGTATATGATGCAACCGGAAGGTTTTGTCGATCCAAAGGGAGCTAACAAAGTGTGCAAGCATCAGCGATCCATTTATGGACTGGTGCAAGCCTCTCGGGGTTGGAATAAACGCTTTGATATTGTGATCAAAGCATTTGGTTTTATACAGACTTTTGGAGAAGCCTATATTTACAAGAAAGTGAGTGGGAGCTCTGTAGCATTTCTGATATTATATGTAGATGACATATTGCTAATTGGAAATGATATAGAATTTCTGGATAGCATAAAGGGATACTTGAATAAGAGTTTTTCAATGAAAGACCTCGGTGAAGCTGCTTACATATTGGGCATCAAGATCTATAGAGATAGATCAAGACGCTTAATTGGACTTTCACAAAGCACATACCTTGACAAAGTTTTGAAGAAGTTCAAAATGGATCAAGCAAAGAAAGGGTTCTTGCCTGTGTTACAAGGTGTGAAGTTGAGTAAGACTCAATGCCCGACCACTGTAGAAGATAGAGAGAAAATGAAAGATGTTCCCTATGCTTCAGCCATAGGCTCTATCATGTATGCAATGTTGTGTACCAGACCTGATGTGTGGTTTGCTATAAGTCTAGCAGGGAGGTACCAAAGTAATCCAGGAGTGGATCACTGGGCAGCGGTCAAGAACATCTTGAAATACCTGAAAAGGACTAAGGATATGTTTCTCGTTTATGGAGGTGACAAAGAGCTCATCGTAAACGGTTACGTTGATGCAAGCTTTGACACTGATCCGGATGATTCTAAGTCGCAAACCGGATACGTGTTTACATTAAACGGTGGAGCTGTCAGTTGGTGCAGTTCTAAACAAAGCGTTGTGGCGGGATCTACATGTGAAGCGGAGTACATAGCTGCTTCGGAAGCAGCAAATGAAGGAGTCTGGATGAAGGAGTTCATATCCGATCTAGGTGTCATACCTAGTGCATCGGGTCCAATGAAAATCTTTTGTGACAATACTGGTGCAATTGCCTTGGCGAAGGAATCCAGATTTCACAAGAGAACCAAACACATCAAGAGACGCTTCAATTCCATCCGGGATTTAGTCCAGGTGGGAGACATAGAAATTTGCAAGATGCATATGTATCTGAATGTTGCAGACCTGTTGACTAAGCCTCTTCCACGAGCAAAACATGATCAGCACCAAGGTTCCATGGATGTTAGAATCATTACTGTGTAATCTAGATTATTGACTCTAGTGCAAGTGGGAGACTGAAGGAAATATGCCCTAGAGGCAATAATAAAGTTATTATTTATTTCCTTATATCATGATAAATGTTTATTATTCATGCTAGAATTGTATTAACCAGAAACATAATACATGTGTGAATACATAGACAAACAGATTGTCACTAGTATGCCTCTACTTGACTAGCTCGTTGATCAAAGATGGTTATGTTTCCTAACCATAGACATGAGTTGTCATTTGATTAACGGGGTCACATCATTAGGAGAATGATGTGATTGACATGACCCATTCCGTTAGCTTAGCACATGATCGTTTAGTATTCTGCTATTGCTTTCTTCATGACTTATACATGTTCCTATGACTATGAGATTATGCAACTCCCGTTTACCGGAGGAACACTTTGTGTGCTACCAAACGTCACAACTTAAGTGGGTGATTATAAAGGTTCTCTACACGTGTCTCCAAAGGTACTTGTTGGGTTGGCGTATTTCGAGATTAGGATTTGTCACTCCGATTGTCGGAGAGGTATCTCTAGGCCCTCTCGGTAATGCACATCACTTAAGCCTTGCAAGCATTGAAACTAATGAGTCATTTGTGGGATGATGTATTACGGAATGAGTAAAGAGACTTGCCGGTAACGAGATTGAACTAGGTATTGAGATACCGACGATCGAATCTCGGGCAAGTAACATACCGATGACAAAGGGAACAACATATGTTGTTGTACGGTTTGACCGATAAAGATCTTCGTAGAATATGTGGGAGCCAATATGAGCATCCAGGTTCCGCTATTGGTTATTGACCGGAGACGTGTCTCGGTCATGTCTACATAGTTCTCGAACCCGTAAGGTCCGCATGCTTAACGTTACGATGACGGTTATATTATGAGTTTATATGTTTTGATGTACCGAAGGTTGTTCAGAGTCCCGGATGTGATCAAGGACATGACGAGGAGTCTCGAAATGGTCGAGACATTAAGATTGATATATTGGAAGCCTATGTTTGGATGTCGGAAGTGTTCCGGGTGAAATCGGGATTTTACCGGAGTATCGGGAGGTTACCGGAACCCCCCGGGAGCTTAATGGGCCTATATGGGCCTTAGTGGAAATAGAGGGAAGCAAGGGGAGTGTGGGCCCCCCCCAAGGCCCAAACCAAATTGGTTTAGGGCAAGGGGGGCCGGGCCCCTCTTTCCTTCTTCTCCTCTCTCTTTCCTTCTCCCGAATCCTATTCCAACTAGGAAAGGGGGGAGTCCTACTCCTGGTGGGAGTAGGACTCCTCCTGGCGCGCCCTCTCCCTGGCCGGCCGCACCCCCCCCCCCTTGCTCCTTTATATACGGGGATAGGGGGCACCCCATAGACACAACAATTGATCGTTTGATCCTTTAGCCGTGTGCGGTACCCCCCTCCACCATAGTCCACCTCGATATTACTGTAGCGGTGCTTAGGCGAAGCCCTGCGTCGGTAGAACATCAACATCGTCACCACGCCGTCGTGCTGACGAAACTCTCCCTCAACACTCGGCTAGATCAGAGTTCGAGGGACGTCATCGGGCTGAACGTGTGCTAAACTTGGAGGTGCCGTACGTTCGGTACTTGATCGGTCGGATCGTGAAGACGTACGACTACAACAACCGCGTTGTGCTAACGCTTCCGCTTTCGGTCTACGAGGGTACGTAGACAACACTCTCCCCTCTCGTTGCTATGCATCACCATGATCTTGCGTGTGCGTAGGAATTTTTTTGAAATTACTACGTTCCCCAACACGCCCCCCTTTCCTTCTCTTTCTTCCCCTCCTTTCCCCCTCCTAGTAGGAGTAGGAAAGGGAGGAATCCTACTCCTACTAGGAGGAGGATTCCTCCTAGCGCACCAACAAGGTCCGGCCAGCCTCCCCCTTGCTCCTTTATATACAAGGCCATGGGGGCACCTCTAGACACACAAGTTGATCACAAAGATCTCTCCCAGCCGTGTGCGGTGCCCCCCTCCATCATAATCCACCTCGGTCATACTGTAGTGGTGTTTAGGCGAAGCCCTACTGCGGTAGCTTCATCAACATCGTCACCACGCCGTCGTGCTGACGAAACTCTTCCCCGAGCTTTACTGGATCGTGAGTTCGCGGGACGTCACCGAGCTGAACGTGTGCTGAACACGGAGGTGTCGTACGTTTGGTACTGAGGATCGGTCGATCGTGAAGACGCACGACTACATCAACCGCGTTGTCATAACGTTTCCGCTTAACGGTCTACGAGGGTACGTGGCCGACACTCTCCCTTCTCGTTGCTATGCATCACCATGATCTTGCGTGTGCGTAGGTAAATTTTTAAAATTATTACGTTCCCCAACAGGTGCTGCACGCGGGGAAAGGCAGGTCCGCCGCCGCCAGCTCCCCGCGGCCGAGGACCGGTGTGCTCGCTGGCGGCAGTGGGAGGAGGCAGGGTGAGGGCGGCGAGCTGGAGAGGAGCAGGGAGGAAGCCCCCGGTCGCTTCGCTCGGGGAGGCGACGCGGGGGTACGGGGAAGGGAGGAGAGGGGGGAGAGGTAGGGGAGCGGGGGAGAGCTCGCGGCTCCGGCGGGCTCCGGCTGCGACGGCGGCTTCGCGCGGGGGAGCCAGCGGTGGCGGTGCAGGAACCCTAGGAGCTGGTCGCGGGAGCGGGGATGGCTGAGGGCACCTTTGACCTTAGTTTACGGATTTTCCGTAGACGCATTTCATCATTCGTCTAACACTTAACATCTTGTTGTGTATGCCTTGTTATAGATCTGCTAAATTTTGACTTTCTAAGACTCCACATGAGGCCAAAGATTGCGATGGTTTATTGCTAACTCCTTGGCGATTCTTAGTTACGATTCATCTTTGTTGTACTGCGGCCATTTAGTTCATGTATTGTTTGATGCTTTATGGATGTCTATGTAATGTGCCTTACTATCAGTTCTGTCTATTGCATTTACTGATGCCGATCTTTGTGCAAATCCTCACCGGCAAGACCATCTGCCGCGAGGTTGAATCCTTGGACACAACTGACAAGTTGAAGGAAAGGATCCAGGACGAAGGAGGGCCCCCAGCGCCTCATCTTCGCTGGCAAGCAGCTTATAGACAGCCACATCTTCGCCTATCTTCTCCACAGAGTTGGTCAGTAAGTGCCCGTTTGGAGGCCCTCCGCTCCACAACTCTGCCACGGAGCGGAGCGGGCTGCAGTTCAAATTTTCAAAGCGATGGAATAGGTGCTCCGCCAGATATGTGAAGCTGGTGGATTACCAAACAGGCCCTAAGTGTGTGGCCCTGGGGCAGTTTCTGCCTCTGGCTCACAAGTCTTGTGCATTTGGTGTCATCCAATAGTGTTGTCAGCGTGTGCTCGTGTTGTCGTGTATGCGTTTATACCATACCTTGGTCCAATGTTATGTGAATTCGTGTTACTAGCATATATGTCCGTGCATTGCAATGGAGTGACAAAATTCAACCTTTAAATGAAAATAATATTGATATAAAATATTGAAATTGTTCAACCAGTGCCATTTATTTATTTTCTTTGTTACGGTCCCATTTATTTATGCCAACTAGGAGAACTTTGTTTATATTTTGTTTCGCAGACCACAATCCCTTTTCTTTATGCCACCAGGATATTTTGTTTCGCAGTGCACAATCTCTTATTTACGCCAACCACGATTTTTTTTCGTTTCCCAGCCCACAATCCCATTTTTTATGCCACTGGAATTTTTTGTTTCGCAATCCACAATTCCTTTTATTTATTACGTGCACTGGGTGATTTATTTCTTTCCTACCCACAACTCACCCTCCGTTAGCTGATTCTTAGGCTGCTTGCGCACTCTCATATCACGGGCATATATAAATTGGTGGCATTTGGTGTAAAGAAGCAAGGTCGGACTATTTAATCTGTTAACATACTTGTCTTATAAGCATGAGCTGAATCTGCGCAACTTGGCCCAAAAACATCAGCCTGCAACAAGGTCCAATAACAGCACCGAGTCATTATTTTAGACAAACAAAAATTTCAATAAATGTTCAGTTGCAATATATAACTTGCACCAAACCTAGAGGTATTGTTGGGTCAGCTAGTTACTACTGTGGCCAATCGTTTGGTGGAGTCGTGAGTTTGACTCCTCACAGAAGCACTTATTTTTGCAAATTCGTATATAGGCAAAGAAGGCTGCATGCACGTGAACGACAAAAAAACAGACTACACTATTTCTCTAAGATGCCATGGGTTCTTGAAAAAGCATATGACTGACTAAGAATATCATCTTCCTTATTAGTAGGTATAGATGTCTAAATGTGCCTACAAACTTCTACCGTGGTGTAGAAATAACCTTAGATAAGTGTGTTGAACAAATACGTGAGCCCTGAATTCTTGTGAAATTCTTGTTCTGTTGTCCTCAATACTACTGTGGTTCTTTTGGATTTTTAAACCTTGCAATTGTGTGCCTAATTTGTCCTGAGAGGTTCTCATGACACGCGAGGAACTCCAATGCTTGGTGACCTGAATTTGTCCACGTTATCTTTCTCGCTTCTGTTTATCGGCATGCGCGGTTTGTGTCAGAATCATCACAATGATGTTTGGTTATTGTGCTGTTGTACTGCTTGTGAGTTCTTGGATACTTCTAACACAAGCCCCGCTTCAGTACAACCCCCCTCACTAAAGATATAAATGACAATATAGACCTTTGATAAATCGTACCCACTTTTATATATATAATGGGTCGTCCACTAGAATGTATAAGCCATACGTTACACCCTCTTGCGTCCTGCGCTCGTACCAACCTTCAAAAAATGGTGAGGAAAGTGGGATTCAAAGCCCAAACCTCATTGTTTCATTTGAACCGAGGTAACCAACCGAGGATGCTTACCTGCTGCATTTTCTTACCATGACCGGTTTTTCTTGTATTTTTTCCTTTTTCTCTTCCTCTTTCTTTTTCATTTTCTTTTTCCTTTTATATATTTCCATTTTTTAAATTGTCATATTATCATAAATTCCGAAATTTTCAGATTCGTGAACATTGTTTCAAATCCATGAACATTTTTATCAAATCCGTGAATATTCACTTAAATTCGCGAAAAACTTCAAATCCCTGAACTTTTTTTCAAATGCATGAAAGTTTTTCTAATCCACAAACTCTTTTGAATTTTATGAACTTTCTACAAGTTCGTGAACAAATTTTGAAAACATGGACAATTTTTCAATTTTTTGAACAAATTTGGAAAATCGAACATTTCTTCGATTTGTGAACAATTTTTGAAAACGGGAACACCTTTTGGAACTCTAAATAAAATTGAGAACGCGGACATTTTTTTG